>NC_091211.1:5324641-5494641 GCF_040958095.1 Procambarus clarkii
ATAGCCGAGGCTATTTGAACCACCCCACCGCCGGCACTTGGATAGTAATCTTGGGCATAGCATTTTACCAAATCACCTCATTCTTCTCATTCCCAAAGAATGAGGGTGTGAGTTTTCAGTTGCATATTGTCCTGGGGACCATTCAGGCTTGTTCGCATTTGTGTTCCTCACGTGTGCCCCAAAGAATGAGGTGATTTGGTAAAATGCTATGCCCAAGATTACTATCCGAGTGCCGGCGGTGGGGTGGTTCAAATAGCCTCGGCTATCACCTCATTATGTCCGGTCGTGATGGTCAAGTGGATTAAGGCGTCTTGTACATACCAGTTGCTCCTGGGAGTATGGGTTCGAGTCACTTCTGGGGTGTGAGTTTTCAGTTGCATATTGTCCTGGGGACCATTCAGGCTTGTTCGCATTTGTGTTCCTCACGTGTGCCCCAAAGAATGAGGTGATTTGGTAAAATGCTATGCCCAAGATTACTATCCGAGTGCCGGCGGTGGGGTGGTTCAAATAGCCTCGGCAATCACCTCATTATGTCCGGTCGTGATGGTCAAGTGGATTAAGGCGTCTTGTACATACCAGTTGCTCCTGGGAGTATGAGTTCGAGTCACTTCTGGGGTGTGAGTTTTCAGTTGCATATTGTCCTGGGGACCATTCAGGCTTGTTCGCATATATATATATATATATATATATATATATATATATATATATATATATATATATATATATATATATATATATATATATATATATATATAATTTGTGAGGGTACCACCTCTGGTGCCAATGTGGGGACCCATAGCCTCGGAGAAGAAAATAAAAAGTATTCAGAGGAGACCTTGTGGTTTCTCACTAAACACTAATATTATCTTCTCCTACCACCCCCATTCTTTTGTATGTACACATATATATTTGCTTTATTTGAACTTTGTTACAAAAAAGGAGTTACATATAGGTTACAAAGATGGTTATCATAGGTTGTCGAGTTCCTCCAGCTCCTCAGATGGCGGGCAGGAACCCTGGATGCAGTGCGCATTTCCCCTCTGTATCGCCACGCTGAGGCGCTGGAAAAGAAAGCTGGCAGCTCTAGGGTCCCTTGTTGTTTCAATGAGCCTAGAACCCAGTTCCTTCAAAAAACTGATAGCACTTTTACCCCAGGCGCCGAGTGTTTCAGAAGCAATGGGGACAAAATTGTAGTGGTGATCCAGTTCTCTATACTTACGGGATTTGGCTGCTTCCCTGTGGGTGGCAGCGCCAACTGGTTGTGCAACACTGAGGTTAATGTAGGTGTTAGCCAGGGTTGATACGCACGTGTAGTCCCATACCAACTGCTTGCCATTCTTCCAGGGGTTCATTGTGATACCATCCGGGTGACCAATAAGAGCATCAGAGTTACGGGGCTCTCTTTCAGCTGGGCATCCAGCTGTGGTGAGGCTCCTCTTGATGATGTCGTTAACTTCACTGTGCCTCGAATGCCATCCCCCTGTGCTTTGGCAGAGTAGGCCATGGTGGCCGTACCTGTAAGCCACCACCTCGCCGCAAATACACCTATATCTGGTGTGGATTGGGGCAGCAAGGCGAAGGGCCACAGCAATTCGGAGGGCGTGTGGTGTGAGACGCGTGCCAGTTGCCGACATTGGGGTTGCTAACAGGAAATCCCCTGCATGTGGGGCTGCTACTGCTGTGAGGCGAGCAATGTCGTGTTGTGTTGTTGCAGCACCCAGGCACTCTGCAGCAACTTGGTCTACAATGCGGCCATCCCAGCTGGATTGCTTGGGGGCTTTTGGGGATGGTGGTTGAGGTGATTGGCCTGCACGAGAGGCCCACTCTGTGGCACAGCGTGTAAAATTGGGATCATGTACACCTGCCAGCTGATGTTAGTGGGCAGGTAGAATTTCCTTCACATGGTCCTCCAAAGGATACCTGATCAACCAGGCTGTGACTCATACGTCAGGCTGCGAGCAGCCGCGTCTAACAGCCTGGTTGATCAGTCCAGCAACCAGGAGGCCTGGTCGACGACCGGGCCGCGGGGACACTAAGCCCCGGAAGCACCTCAAGGTAGCCTCAAGGTAGGTAGGTCGTCGGATGCTGATAAGGAGGACAGGAAGGCTGGAACAGCGATTTGCGTTGCTGTTCAAACTCCGAGGCCCCCAAGTCTTACGGGAAGAGAGGCTTGTTTCCACTGTAGGTCATCAAGAGAGAGGTTAAGGGCTTTTTCTAGCATTGATTTCAGTAACCGGTCATACTCACTTAGTTTTTGGCTACTGTAAGATGGTGGAACATATTATTTCACATTTAGAAGGGTTCAGGGTGAGGCCTAAAACTGCACCTTGCTCCTGGATTTTTCTGATGTCCTCCAGGAGGGAGTCTTGGGAACCAGCTAGGGTACCATCATCCAAGAACCAGATGTTAAGCTCGCTGGACAGGACCTCTGTGACTTGTTTGATGACTTAGCAGAAAAGGAGAGGAGCAAGGGGGTCACCCTGTTGGACGCCTTCTCACGAGTCAATTTCATGTTCGCCAAAAAGTAGCTTAAGGTCCATACTGTAGCATGAATGTACAAAAGGGTAGAGGGAAGGGAAATGACTATGAACCGCACGGAGTACAGCATCCCTCCGCACCAAATTGAAGGCATTTTTGAAATCTAGCTTGATGAGGGCCTTTTCGTCTGTGATGTTGGCGATGAAGGCTCGAGCTGCATGGGCTGCCGCCTCACACCCTTGTGGAATGCCGAACCCGAGCTGTTTTGGCTTCAGCATGTTGGCCGCTGCATTACTAACTGTTCTTGCAGCTGCCTTTGCGACGAGACGCCGGAGAGAATTGCCCACGAGTGAAGATATATATATATATATATATATATATATATATATATATATATATATATATATATATATATATATATATATATATATATATATATATATATATATATATATATATATATATATTATAGATATATAGATATTGGCTGCTTAGCTAGGTTTAGGCAAGATTATGTATTTATTATTCCAATGCAAAATAAAGAAGTTTCTTACGTATTTTGACATTGCAATATCTGGTTCAAAGGACCATAAATGTAGAAAATTTGTCAGGATTGATATATGAGAACTTCTTGGGACTTGTACTATACTAAATTAGAAATTACTTATGTAAAATTAATACAACTAAAGTCCCTAGCTAGGGGTAGAAAATTCTAGCTACTCTTGTCCTAATGATAGACTGTGGGGCTGTAAGGGGCAGGTGGGGTCCCTAAGGGTGAATGGAGAAGTTGATTGAAGATCTACAATCCACTTGCAGACAATTCAACATGTCACCTTGAATTGTTAATACAAGGATAAGATTAAATAACTCATTTCTATAACTGAATACTGGTTCAGTTTAAATCAAGGATCTAAACATGTACATAGTCCAGCCTAGCACCATCACTACAACAGCCAATATTCACATACTAGTAAACGCAACAATTTGTATTATACAGGTATGATATATTAATATGCAATTAAAGGCCTTAAATTTGGTCCAAGTGCTGGTATCTAGGAAGAAGCGATTATATTCATTATGATATATTAAAAATAACTAAGTTTCCAATTGTTAACTAAATGTATATTATCAATTATATATATATACAGATATATATTCAATTTATATGAAGAGTTTTAGTCAAGCTTGACTTTCAATGACAGAGTGTCTAGATAGATTGAAAATATTCGATGAATGAGTGTCCTTTTCTCTTGAAAAGATTAAGTTGCTGAAAGATTAATCAAAATATACTTTAATCTGGGGCATTGCCCCCATGCTGTAACAACAAACAGATTTATTGAATATATTAAGGTTACAAAAGAAAGCAATTGGCCAATCAACACACTACAATAACACTCAATATACATGATTATACAGTCTGAGTGCCCGTGCCTTCTGACGTGTTGCCAGATTTGATAATCTTTCTTGAAGAGCTTAGGCACTATATATTTATATCACAGCTTTGCTGTTTTATATGCTGGTAGCTTTGTTAGTTGACTATGTCCTTAGGTGTGTTTGCAGTAGGATAAGATAAAGTTGATTGTGGAGGCTTCATCACTTGGTATGCACCACTCTACACTCTTATTTAGATAAAGTACTAGGAATTTTTCCTTACAGATATAATCCTGGTACTCCCCCAGTTCTAGAGAGTAATCACTGGTGATAATGATAAGTTAGTGTGGTGTCCTTTTCTGTGAATGTTCGTAAGGCACCGCATCACGTGTTCACTCTATTTGTAAACAAAACGTTCTTCCCCCGGGAGTTGGTGGCGCTTCTCTCCCAGCCATCATCCCCCATGCTTTCTGAGCGAGGTCGCCTTCAATGAATAATTATTGATTATTTTTACTGTATAGACATATGATTGAGATAAGATGTGATTATTTTATAATTAGATATTGGATTTAGAGATTATTTGTAGTTCCTGATAGTACTATTGATTCCTTTTAAATATTTAATTTAGTCCTCACCAGAAATCGATTGATTGTTCCAATAGTTTTTTTAATTAAGATATTCTTGAAGCTTCTAGATTCTTGAGAAATCATGCAGATCATAATGGCATTGTCATGTAGGATGCAGAAGATGAATAAAATAAATATGAAGTGAGTCTGATATGATTTATAAATATTACATTTCTTAGATAACAATATTGGTATATTGGATAAAATTTCCCACATCCATGAGAGGATATATATAATCCCCATCCCCCCGACCTCATGCGGGGCTATATAACCCTTACACCCCGACCCCATGTGAGGCTATATAACCCCCGCACCCCATCAACCCGACCCCAAGCGAGGTTATATAACTACTCTGCCCCATCCCCTCAACCTCATGTGAGGATAAATAACCCCCACACCCCATTTTCTTGACCCCTTGTGAGGCTGTATAACCCCCCACCCCATCACCCGGACACCATGCAAGGCTATATTACCCCCACCCCATTGCCCCAACCCCATGCAAAGCTATATAACCTCGACCCAATCACCCTGCACTCATGTAAGGCTATATAACCCCCACTCCATACCCATACCCCATGCGAGGCTATATAATCCCCCTCCCCATTCCAAAAAACCCATGCGGGGCTATATAACCCCCTGCCGCCCTCTCCCCGATCCCATTCAAGACAATATAACCTCCTGCCCCATCCCCCACTACCCCATGCAAGGGTATATAACCCCCTGTCACATCTCCCCGACCCCAAGCGAGGCTATATAACCCCCTGCCAATCTCCCTGACCCCTTTTAAGGCTGTAAAACCTCCCTACCCTATCCCCCCCTCAACCCTATACGAGGGTATATAATCCCACCCCATCCCCCCGACCCCATGCAAGGCTATATGACCCCCACATCTAATCCCCCAACCCCATGCGAGACTATATAACCCACTACCCCATCCCCACGGCCCCATGCGAGGCTATATAAACCCACCACCAATCCCCTTCCCAGACCCCCTTGCGAGGGTATATAACCTTCCACCCCATCCCCCAGACCCCCATGCAAGGCTATATAATCGCCCACTTCACCCGCCCCCCACCCCCGACTCCATGCGAGGCTACTTAACTCCCCACGCCACCCTTCCGACTTCAAGCGAGGCAATATAATCTTACATAATCTCCCACCTCACCTTTCCTGACCCCCTATGCGAGGCTATATAAACCCCCGCCCCATCCCCCTGACCCCATGTGAGGCTGTATAACCCCCGCCCCATCCCCCTGACCCCATGTGAGGCTATATAACCCCCGCCCCATCCCCCTGACCCCATGTGAGGCTATATAACCCCCGCCCCATCCCCCTGACCCCATGTGAGGCTATATAACCCCCCCCGCTCCTTCCCCTCGACCCCATACAAAGCTATATAATCCTCTCTGCCTCATCCCCCCAATCTCATGTGAGGCTATATAACCACCCTGCCCCATCCCCCCGACCCCTTAAATTCTAACCCCCTAGTATAACAAGACAATTTATTGTGCTAGTTAATTAAATTTACTAACATTACTAACAAGTAACATCGTGTCGACTAAATTATTCATACAATCCATGGCCACTGATTACATCAGCCACCCAGTTCCTATGTGAACAACTATTTATATAAATCGAATTAAACCCAGTCTAACCTTTGTTTAATCTGCTAGGTAATTTAGACTGGAAATTGATTTAATTCAATAAACTAAAATATATTTCTGTTTCCAGGTATTATTTTCTATAGCTAAAATCAGCTGATTCCGGCTGAATAAAAGTCACGAACCGAATATTATCTACGCAAATGTTTTTTTTTATCTAATGACACTTCAGTTCAATAATATAAACAGCGGAAAACCATCTGTTGATACCTGAAGTACATTATTACGACATAAAATAATGTGGGTAGCGCTTTATTAAATAGTAAGATTGAGTAAATTATCATGACTTGTATGACGAGATCAAGCACCGATAGGAAGTGAGAGGGCGTGCATGTCACTCTACAGAGAGACTGCTCTGTTAGTCATCTTGCATGGTGCCCCGGGACGTTTGTCATTTAGCATTGTAAAATTTGAGGATCATCCGTGCGTTAACAAGTCCCCTACGTTGCTGACGGCATCGTCCAGCATTGAAAACATCACGTCCGGTCGGATAAGTAGTCTAGTCATTCTTTATTTATATAAATTTAGTGACAGATTATCCAATCGTTAAGACGTAGAATTATTAAATAACCAAGTTTAATTCCTTGAATCAGTTGGTTCTTTCAATGGAATTAGTAGATATTGGTGGTGGAAACATTGGTGTTCCTCAGGGCAGCATACTTGGCCCTCTCCTCTTTCTCATCTACATTAATGACCTTTCAAATGCCTCCCAACACCTCAAACCAATTCTATTTGCTGACGACACAACCTTCATTTACTCCAGTCCTGACCACCTTGCTCTAAATGCCACAGTAAATACTGAGCTAAATAAAGTCCATCTTTGGCTAACTGCCAACAAACTCACCCTTAACATTGATAAAACTTTCTAAATTCTGTTTGGCAATAAATCCTCTAATCAAATAAATCTCAAAATAAACAATACCCAAATTTGTAACAAATTAGATGGCAAGTTACTTGGCGTTCTCATTGACCACAAGCTGAATTTCCAGGGACACATTCTAAATATATCAAAAAAAGTTTAAAAAACTGTTGACATTCTTTCTAAAATCAGATATTATGTACCCCGCCCTCCCCTGGTGACTCTCTATTACTCCCTCATCTATCCATATCTCAACTATGGTATTTGTGCTTGGGGTTCTATTACCCAAAATCATTTACGTCCTCTAATTACTCAACACAAAGCTGCTATTAGGACAATATCCAATCTCTAGCCCCAAACATCACTCGGTACCCTTACTCAAATCTCTGAATATGTTAGATATTAAGTCACTGCACATTCTCTCATGTGTATTATACATACATAAAACGCTGAACTGTAATGTCAATCCTGACCTCAAAAGCTTCATTGAAGGTTGTAACAGAACCCATGAGCACCACACCAGAAATAAATACAGTTTTGATATTCCAAGAGTACGACTTAATCAAACTAGAAATGCTCTACAAATCAAGGGACCCAGAATGTGGAATGACCTTCCCAACCATGTTAAAGACTGTACCTCTCTCAACCAGTTTAAGATAAAAACTAAGCACTACCTAATAAATTCCCTGTAACCTACCTTACCCCTTTGTTGTCAACCCATGTCTGTTTTTTTTTTTTTTAAACAACGCTGTTTGAATGTAATTGTCTGTAATAATTTGTAATTGTATTTGTGCTGCTTTTTCAGCCATGTTCCCCCCTCTTTTACCTCTATTTTTATTTGTTCTCAACACATTTTGTTCTTTAATACCCATTAGTATTAAGCTTTAGTCATTAATGTTTTTCCTGCCCGAAACGCTTTGCGTAATAGTGGCTTTAGGCATTGTATGTACTAGCTCTATCTATTAATCCAACAAACTTTGTAAAATCTCTTGTATGTATGTACCTTACCTAAATAAACATTTATTTATTTATTTATTATTTATATAACTGTTATTCAATAGAAGTTACAGTGTGTACTTTTCACAGCATGGAATTGTGTCTACGAGAGCAGGTCATCTCAACTGGAATCAAGTATCCACAACGCCATCACGCCGAGAAAGGATTATACGAGTTACAGAAGGCTGTCAGACGTACCTCTCTTTATCTACTTGACAGCTAAGCTGACAATTATCTAGAAATAATAATGTAGTTAGTTTACTAACTCCATAATTATTATTACTTATAAATTTTATTATTGAAATTATGCAACATATTATATTCATTAGGTAGTTCTAGCAATATTAGTTCTACCCCCAAAAAGTGTGGAAGTGGAAATATCCAGCTAACCATTAAATTTTATACAGTCCACTTATGTTATATATTCATCGAAATGATTGAATTAATTTATGATTATACTAAACTATGTGTTTGAAGATTTTCCCCACATTTTTTATGGTCCTTCGACCCAAGATTATATAGAAACAGTTCAGTCCCATATTTTTGATGGTCTTACGAACCAGGATGGTCCAGAATTTAGGCTGTCCTCAGTTACCAGTACGAAGTCTCCCATATTTTTTGTGGGAGACCTCAAACCGGATAGTCGAAATTAGACTATCCAAAAACAGACCAGTATAATCAGTAAAACAAATAGTCTAACAAATTATTATCAGTAAGTTAGGCTGTTAACTTACCAGTATCATCTCATCAATTCTTAACTCCAATACACCAGTAGTACTACAATAACATTATATCAATATAGTTCCAAAGCTTAATATAGGTAAACCAGGAACTAAAATAATTTATCAATATAATACGCAGTGCAGTTGTACACTGCTAAATATAATGCGTCATTTCGTGGATCATATCCGCAAAATATAGTGGAGTTTTAAATTTGCTGAGTTGAAGCACCCATTAAAAACCAACCAAATCATGTCAAAATTTTCACGAAGAATCGTCCAATAGTTGGGTGAATTAATTTCGCGTGAGTCACTATTAAATCAATAAACTTTAAACAAATAATAGAGTTGATGAGAAGTTACCAACACTGATTATATTATATTTCTTTAATTAAGAGTCTTGCCAGGAGATAGGCTATCCACAATTAAATTAACATTTATGGCTGTCAGTAGACTGCCACATATCATAGCCCAACTCAATTAATTTCCAACGATAATTCAAGTAACCAACTCCATCCCTGCTAGGCTTAGGCCTGATGTATAAAATGGCAATTGTGGGCCATAGCCAACTGCCCATAGTACTAAGTCACATATTTTCACTTCACTAACACTTATTTATTTATTTATTTATTTATGTATTTATTTATTTATTTATTTATATATATACAAGAAGGTACATTGGGTTTGTGAGAATACTTAGCATAGTATTTACAATCTTGTAAAGCCACTAGTAGGCGCAGCATTTCGGGCAGGTCCCTCATCTAACAGATAATTTTAAGTAGGCAAATTCT
Source organism: Procambarus clarkii (assembly GCF_040958095.1). Lineage (NCBI taxonomy): Eukaryota > Metazoa > Arthropoda > Malacostraca > Decapoda > Cambaridae > Procambarus > Procambarus clarkii. The sequence continues at coordinate 5,334,143 of NC_091211.1, forward strand.
AGCAGAATTAATAAAATGATAACAAATACATTGCAAGAAAAAAAATGAGATGAGAGAGATTAGTAAGTATATTAAAGCACATTGGTATATTAAAACTCTGATTGATTACATTGACAGCTTGATTGGTAAATTAAACAAGATTAACAGACACAATACAGCAGATTGACAGCACATATAAGAAGACAGCAATGATCACAATGGTAAAGATATTCGGATTGGGTACATAAAGATTGGGAGATTGGGTAGCAATAGACACAGTACAAATTTAAAGCAAAAGGTAAAAAACTATGAAGATGAAGTTAGGTACTTTTTAGTATTGTTTTTGAATGACGTAAAAGTTGGACAGCTTTTCAATTCAATAGGGAGTGAGTTCCACAGACTGAGTCCCTTTATTTGCATAGAGTGTTTACACAGAATAAGTTTGACTCTGGGGATATCAAAGAGATATTTATTTCTGGTGTGGTGATAATGGGTCCTATTATATCTGTCCAGGGAGAGTTTCAGAGCAGGATTTGCATTTAAGAACAGGGTTTTGTAAATGTAGTTGACACAAGAGAATTTGTGGAGTGAAATTATGTTTAGCATGTTTAGGGAGTTAAACAAGGGGGCCGAGTGTTGTCTGAAAGCAGAATTTGTTATTATTCTGATAGCAGATTTTTGCTGGGTGATGATGGACTTGAGGTGGTTTGCAGTGGTTGAACCCCATGCACAGATACCATAATTAAGATAGGGATAGATTAGTGCATAATATAGAGAGATGAGAGCAGAGTTAGGTACATAATATCGGATTTTGGAGAGTATACCAAATGTTTTAGAGACTTTCTTAGTTATGTGTTGTATGTGGGTACTGAAGTTGAGTCTCTTGTCTAGGAATAGGCCGAGAAACTTTCCATCACTTTTATTGCTAATGTTTACATTGTCTATCTGAAGCTGAATTGCATTTGTAGATTTGCTTCCAAATAGGATGTAGTAGGTCTTTTCTATGTTAAGTGTTAGTTTGTTGGTTGAGATCCATAAGTGGACTTTTTTTAGTTCATTATTAACAACATTATTTAGTGTATGTGGGTTGGGGTTAGAGTAGATGAGGGTAGTATCATCAGCAAACAAAATAGGTTTCAGAATGTTAGAGACATTGATGTATATAAGAAATAGGAGAGGTCCCAAAATGCTTCCCTGTGGCACTTCAACGGTTATTGGTAGAGTGGGAGAGGTTTTATTATTGATGGCTACACATTGGTGTCTATCACTAAGATAGGATTGGATATAGTCCAGTGCATGGCCTCGGATTCCATAATGATGGAGTTTACGTAAGAGGTAATTGTGATTAACAGTATCAAAGGCCTTTCTCAGGTCAATGAAGAGTCCAATCTGAAACTCATTTTTATCAAGGGCTGAGTAAATTATATCAAGGAGACTAATAATTGCATCGTTGGTATTCTTTTGGGAGTGGAAGCCAAACTGACAGGGGCTAAGAATGTCGAATTTTACGAGATAGGAGTAGAGCTGTTTGTAGATAATTTTTTCAAATATTTTTGATAGTATGGGTAGGTTTGATATTGGTCTGTAGTTGTTTATGTCTGACGGATTACCTCTTTTATGAACTGGCGTTACTCTTGCTTTTTTAAGGATATCAGGGAAGGTATGACACTCAAGGGATTTGTTGAACAGCAGAGCTATGGGAGGCGCTCTTGTATACAAGGGATGGGATTTCACTGATGTTCCCAGCTTTGGTTTTTAGTGAGTGTATGATGGACACAACATCTGTCGGGCTGACTGGTGAGAGGAGAAGAGAGTTTGGATAACTGCCTGAGAGATATGTGTTGATATGTGTCTGAGTCTGTGGGATTTTACTGGCAAGGTTAGCACCAACCGATGAAAAGAAGCTATTAAATTCATTCACCATTTGTAAATCAGATGATGGTGAAAGGCCATCCTTAGAGAGTGTTATCTGGTTGTGGGAGTGTTGTTTAGTTCCTAGGATATTAGAGATGGTATTCCATGTGCTTTTCATGTTGCCTTTTGCTTCTTTGAATCTAGTCTCATGATATGAAAGCTTAGCTTTTCTTATGGTACTGGTAAGCACTGATGAGTACCTTTTAACTACTTTCTTTGTAACTAGGCCAATCCTAAATTTCTTTTCATATTTTTGTTTTTTGTTGATTTAATTATGCTACTTGTGAGCCACGGGTTATTTTTTCTTTTATCAGTTACTTGTTTGGTAAGGAGGGGGACAGTGAGTGTTGTAGAGGCTTAGAGTTTTGGAGAGAAAGAGGTTAGTTAATGAGTTTATATCCTGTGTATTATTAAATTCAGATTCCCAGTTAATATTGTGAAGTGCATTAGAGAGATTGCCTAAAGCTGATTCACTGTGTAGCCTGAATGAGAGTTTCTTGCTTTCTGGGGGTGTTGTGTCAATGTTTGCTATGAGGAAGGTAGGATAGTGGTCAGTTGTTCTGTCATAGATTACCCCAGATGTAAGGGGAGCTGTTATATTAGTCTATAAGTGATCCAGGGTAGTGGCAGATGTTTGAGTGACTCAGGTGGGCTTGGTGATTGTGGGGATTAGCATACAGAGACTGATACCAACACAGTGGGGGAAATACCTTGATACTGCTTCAGGAGGTTGACGTGTCACACAGGTACTGTCAGGTACACAGGTACAAATGAAGGAACCCAGAATGTGGAATAACCTTCCCAATCATGTTAAAGACTGTACCTCTCTCAACCAGTTTAAGATAAAACTAAGCACTACCTAATAAATTCCCTGTAAAATTCCTTACCCCTATATTGTCAACCCATGTCTGTTACTTTTTAAACAACGCTGTTTGTCGACCTTAATTGTATTTGTGCTATTTTTTCTGCCATGTTCCCCCTTTTTTATTTTTATTTTTTCTCAACACATTTTATACTTTAATCTCCATTAGTATTAAGATTTAGTCTTTAATGTTTTTCTTGCCTGAAACGCTTTGCGTAATAGTGGCTTTAGGAATTGTATATACTAGCTCTATTAATAAATCTTTCAATTTTTGTATAACCTCTTGTATGTATGTACTTTACCTGAATAAACATTTGAATTTTGAGTCACAATAACGTGACTGACGCAAAAAATTTCGTAAGCTCTATGCTCTGTTATGCCTCAAGAAAGGGTTATAGCACTGTAGCCTAACATACTCAAAACGAGCAGACCCAACTGCTCACATATTAGCTAGGGTAACACTGTTAAAAAAATGGAAAATTGTCACAATTAGCATTAACCTTCTTCGGAAGACTATAGGCCAATTAGTTGGGGTCAGCAGAGTACAAGTTGAGTCTATACTCTCTAAAGAAATAAAGCTGACTATTAACAGAGACTGATTTAAATGAAATGACGATGCTTAATGATGATAAATAACAAATTATATCCTCATTTAAAGTTGAGGATGAGTTAATGAGTCTTCAGTGACAAGCCTGTGACCTGTAGCATAACTAGCTACAAGTTACAACGACAAGCCACCGGCCTCACTGTCGTCTCCAAGTCATCCTCGATTTTAATGAATGAACATACTCAGTTCTCAAAATGAAATAAAATTTTGCTAGGTTTTATTTTTATTAATTATTTATTTATTTATAAACAAGAAATTACATTGGGGTTAACAGAGAATATAGAAAATAAGTTGAATAAACATTCTTGTAAAGTCACTAGCACGCATAGCGTTTTGGGCAAGTCCTTAAACTAACAGAATTTTTTTTTGATAAATTAACTGTAAAATTGATAAAAAATGTTAGCAGGTATTTTACAGCTTTTCTTTACAGGTACAGATAATTTTAAGTAGAATAATTACAGTAAAGTCAACAACAAATTTTTACAGGTAATTTGAAGAAATTTTTGACACAAAAGCAGATCAGAATAATACACAATAATAACAATACACAATAAAGAAACAAGGATTACTAGGTACATGAGGATAGCATTTCAAGGTTATACATTGATTCACTGAAACACAATATGAGGATCATTTCGAGGAAAAGTTTCAAGGAATAATGCAGTAGAAAATGCACTCAATACAGCAACCATGATATCAGATGATATCTAAGATTACAATGGTAAAGTAATATGGCTTAGGTACAAATATTGGGGGATTGAGTAGCACTATAATAATAATATTATTATTATTATTATTATATTTAGGAAAAGTACATACATAGATGCAGAGTTACAAACATTCTGATTGATTTATAGATAGAGCTATTACATACAATGCCTAAAGCCACTAGTACGCATAGCGTTTTGGGCAAGGTGAGGTGGGGAAAAAAACACTTAAACTAAAACTTACAATTAATTGAGCTTAAAGTATAAAAAAATACTTTAGAAAGAAAAAAATAAAAGATTAAAAAGGGGGGAACATGGTAGAAAAAGGCCAATATACAAGTTGGTCAACAAACAGCATTGTTTAAAAAAATAGAGATGGGTTGACATTTAGTGGTAAGGTATGTTACATGGAGTTAATTAGCTAGTACTTAGTTTTCATCTGAAACTGGTTGAGAGAGGTACAACCTTTGACATGATTAGGAAGGTCATTCCACATTCTGGATCCCTTGATTTGTAGAGCATTTCTAGTTTGATTATGTCGTACTCTTGGAATATCAAAACCGTATTTGTTTCTAGTGTGATGCCCATGGGTTCTGTTACAACCTTATGAGAAGCTTTTAAGGTCAGGATTGACATTACAATTCAGAGTTTTAAATATATAGAGTACACATGAGAGGATGTGCAGTGACTTAATATCTAACATCTTCTCAGATTTGAGTAAGGGTACCGAGTGCTGTCTGGGGCCAGAGTTTGATATTGTTCTAATAAAAGCTTTGTGTTGGGTAATTAGAGGACGTAAATGATTTTCGGTAGTAGAACCCCAAGCGCAAATACAATAGTTGAGATAAGGATAGATGGGAGAGTAATAGAGCGTCACCAGGGCAGAGCGGGGTACATAATATCTAATCTTAGAAAGAATGCCAACATTTTTCGAAACTTTTTTTGCTATATTTAGAATGTGTCCCTGGAAATTCAGCTTGTTATCGATGAGAACACCAAGGAATTTACCATCAACTTTACTACTGATTTGTATATTGTTTATTCTTAGATTAATTTCATTTGAGGATTTATTACCAAACAAAATATAGAAAGTTTTGTCATTGTTAAGGGTGAGTTTGTTATCAGTTAGCCAAAGATGGACTTTATATAGTTCAGTATTCACAGTGACATTTAGAGCAAGAGGGTCAAGACTGGAGAAAATGAAAGTTGTGTCAGCAGCAAATAAGATTGGTTTGAGGTGTTGAGAGGCATTTGGAAGGTCATTAATGTAGATGAGAAAGAGGAGAGTGCCAAGTATGCTGCCCTATGAAACACCAATGTTAATGGGTAGTGTAGGAGAAATGAAATTATTCACAGAAACATACTGGAACCTGTCAGTAAGGTAAGACTGAAGGTATTGCAGGCAGTGACCTTTGACTCCATAATGATGTAATTTAAGAAGAAGGTTTTGGTGGTTGACAGTGTAAAAAATCTTCCGTAGGTCCACAAATAACCCAACAGGGAACTCATTTTTATCAAGAGCTGTATGTATCAAGTTAATCATAATAATAAGTGCATCGTTAGTGCTTTTATTGGGTCTGAAACCATATTGGCAAGAGCTAAGTATATTGAGTTTGGCTAGATATGAGTAAATCTGCTAGTAGATTAGCTTTTTAAATATTTTTGACAAAGTTGGCAGAATTGAGATAGGTCTGTAATTGTTGACATCAGTGAAATCACCACATTTGTGGACTAGGGTTACTCTCGCTTTTTTTTTTTTTAGAATATCCGGAAAGGTTTGGAGTTCAAGTGATTTGTTGAAGAGCAATGCCATGGCAGGAGCTAGAAATCTGGAGTTTTTTTGTAAATTAGAGTTGGTATCTCAGCAAGGGCACTTGACTTAGTTTTAAGGGAAAGGATTACCTCATTCACATCAGAGGAAGTAGCGGGAGCTAGGTACAGGGACTCTGGATAGTTGCCTGTATGGTAGTCTTTAATATCAGTGAGTGAGGATGGAATATCATGAGCAAGGGATGTACCAATGGATGAAAAGAACCTATTGAATTCAATAGCAGTGTCTGAGGCCGAAAGCACACCATCGTCATTGGACAGGAGAATTGGATTTTTATTTAAAATCTTTTTTGAACCCAATATTTGGGAGATAGTGCTCCATGTTATCTTAATGTTGCCCTTAATTTGGGTAAATTTATTTTCATAGTATTTTATTTTGGCTCTTCTAATTATTTTAGACAGCGTGGATGAGTAAATCTTTGAAAATTCTTTGGAGACGACTCCTCACCTATACTTCTTTTCAAGGTCATGTTTTTTATTAATAGATTTAAGTATACCCTTTGTAAGCCATGGAGTGTTTAACCTTTTATTTGTAACTTGTTTCGTTAGCATAGGACAGTGGTTCAATGAGTTATAAAGGTTCAGAGTTTTCTGAGGAAATGTTTGCACTGCTAGGTTGATGTGCATTATGTCACCTAATTCAGCCTCCCAGTTGATATTAGCAGCAGCAGCAATAAAGTTGCTTATAGAAGTTTCATTGTGCAGTCTAAAGCTTATCTTCCTTGTATCTAGAGGTGGTGTATTAATGTTGGTTAGGAGAAATGAGGGGTAATGGTCTGTGGTCGTATCAATGATTATCCCTGAAGTAAGCGGAGAGGTTATGTTAGTCCAGATGTGGTCAAGAGCAGAGGCAGTGCTATCAGTGATTCTAGTAGGTCTAGTGATTAAGGGTACGAGGAAGCAGGAATTCATACAGATGAGGAAACTAGCAGCAGGAGAGTTTTCAGGCTCGCAGAGGTCAATATTAAGTCCCCTGCGATAATTAGATGGTTTTTGTTCGGTCTGTAATCTAGTATTAGATTTCTAAGGTTAGAGTTGAATTTGGACACATCAGTGTTAGGAATTCTATAGACTGCTCCCACAGTCAGGACAGACTTGGCACCCTTGACTCTGAAACTGGGAAAGATATACTCCCCACAGGAAGCTCTAGTTCTAATTACTTTTAAGCATGTCAGTTCTTGGTGGTAGTAAAGAGCTGTACCTCCACCTCTCAGAATTGGTCGACAGTTGTGAATTGCTGAGTAGTTTGGCATGTTAAAGAGTAGGGTAGTATTCTCTTTTAACCACGTTTCAGTAAGTATAATAAGAGAGAATTTGTTGTCAACAGTTTCAATCAAGGCACTAACATCATCGAAGTGTTTGCTTAGAGATCTTACATTCAAGTTAATTACAGAGATATTGTGATTATGTGTTAATACATTGTTTACATCATGTGTGTCATGTTCACAGAAAATGGTACCATCCGTTTTCTATGTGCGGCGGAGCAGACGCCAGGGAAGGAAAACAAGAGCGTACAGGACGCCCGCCAAGCTTGGTAGCTACTAGTCATGTAATCATATTAAGTATTAAAGTCAGTAACCAAGTCATGACTTTACATCAACCCTACAACCAAGACTTCCTCAGTAACACACAAACACCACATTGGCGACGAGGATGAACTGTGAACGCAGGTATTTGTTCAGTTTCAAACACAAGGGAGAAGCATGCTGCCTGGAGGAGGAAGAGAAGCTGTGAGCGCCATACCCGATGCTGTGTGCTAAACGATGCTGTGTGCTAACCGATGCTGTGTGCTAACCGATGCTGTGTGCTACCCAAGCTATGCTGAAGAAACTATGTACTGAGGAATCTGCCGACGTTGTGTACGAAACGACGCTTTGATGTGTACAAAACCTGATGTTTTGGTTACGAAACGACGCTTCGTGCTACAAAATTCATCACACTGAACTGACTGCTGTACCAACTGCTGTACCAACTGCTGCACCAACTGCTGTACCAACTGCTGTACCAACTGCTGCTGTACCAACTGCTGTGCTGCTGTGAGTAGGAACAACACATGTACACAAGGGCTAGGTAAGAAGTCAGTTGCTGCTATATTGTGCACTGTTGTGAACTTTTGCATTAAAATGCTTGTGTGCTTTGCAAAATTAAAGTAATTACAGTGAATTCTTGACTAACATATACAGTGCAGTAAGTGTTTAATATTCTGAGGAACATTTAAGTGATAAGTTTACATTTATTCAGTAAAAAATGGCAAATATACCTCAGTTTCCTGCATTTGATCCTGACTGTGACCAGTCAAACCTGTCACAGAGGTGGGTCAAATGGCTTAAAAAGTTTGAAAATTTGTTGATAGTTTCTGACATCAAAAGTGCTGAAAGAAAGCGTGCCTTTCTACTTCATTATGCAGGTGATAGAGTTTGTGACATCTTTGACACACTGAAAGACACTGGTGGTGCCAAAGATTATGACACTGCCAAAGCCAAACTAACAGAGCATTTCAAACCAAGGCAAAATACTGCAATGGAAATTATGCATTTCAGGAGAGCAAAACAACTCTCTAATGAAACTGTGGATCAATACCACACACGTCTGCAAGGTTTAGCAGCCCATTGTGAGTTTGCTGATGTTGACAAAGAAATCAAACAGCAAATAATTGAAACATGCACATCTACACGTCTCCGCCGAAGAGCTCTAGAACTTGTTGATGATGAAAGTTCTCTTATCAAGATACTGGATATTGCTCGTCGAATGGAAGATGCTGCACGTGATGCTCGTGTCATGGAGTGCAGTGCCAATAACGGTTCTGCCACTGTTACTAACAGTGATGAGGTATGTAAAGTTCAGGGAGGACATCGTAATCAAAGAAGACATGCCAAACCTAACAGTAAATTTAGCCGAGAACCACGTCACAACTGGGGTCAAGGAACAAGACTCAAGCAGTCACAACGACCCACATCAGAGGGTGTCAACAATAAATGTTACAATTGTGGAGGAGACTACCCACACCAAGGTAATGTTTGTCCTGCTCAAGGTAAGAAGTGCTATGAGTGTAGAAAACTAGGTCATTTTGGTGCTATGTGTCGTTCTGCACTAAAGAAACCACAGTCAATGAATAAAAGCACTGTACGAGGATCAGGTCATAGGGGTCGAGGTGGTAAACACAATATTGCACCTCATATCCAGAATGTTAATAATGTACAAGACAACATTTCATTACAACCAGTCTCAGATGACAGTGAATGTGATTATACTTATGGAGTACAAGCAATCACAGAATGGAATGATCTTCCAAACAACCCAGAGACATGTGTATACATTGCTGGTATTTGTCTCAAGGTTCTCATTGACACTGGATCAAACATTGACACCATTGCTGAGTGCCACTATGAAAAATTTAAAAAACAGTTCCCAAAGCTTGAGAACTATAATGGCAAAGCCACTGCCTATGCTTCAAAGGTAGCCTTGCCAGTGATTGGAACTTTCACTGCAGAGATTAAGTCAAAGAATGCAATGCTCATTACTACATTCCATGTTGTTAGGAATGCAAAGGAGTCTTTACTCAGTTACAAGACTTCAACCAAATTGGGGCTACTTCAGCTTTCTAATGCTGTAGCAGTGGAATCTGCAAACAATGTTGATGCTATTGTTGCTGAATTTTCTGATCGATTTAAATCCATAGGTTGTTATACTGATAGCAAAGTACATCTGCATATCAACCCAGATGTAATTCCAGTTGCCCAACCACATCGCCGACAACCATTCCATACTCGCAAGAAAGTCGATGCCGAACTGGATAGGCTGATAGAACTAGATATCATTGAACCAGTAACAGGCCCAACACCATGGGTAAGCCCAATTGTCACTCCACCAAAGCCGAAGAATCCAGATGAGATACGCATTTGTGTGGACATGCGTGTTCCCAACAAGGCAATAATGCGTGAACGCCATCCTACACCGACTGTAGATGATATGATCTACCGCTTGAATGGTGCAACGGTATTCAGCAAGTTAGATTTAAACAAGGGCTATCATCAGCTTGAACTTGATGTTGAGAGTCGCTTCATCACAACGTTTACGACACATCGAGGTCTGTATAGGTACAAGCGCCTGAGTTTTGGTATCAACAGTGCTGCCGAGGTATTCCAGCACACCATCAGCCAGGTATTGCAAGATATACCTAATGCTGACAACATGTCTGATGACATCATTGTTTATGGCCGTACCCAAGCTGAACACGACAAAGCTCTTCGTGCAACATTGCAACGCTTACGAGAAAAGAATTTGACGCTAAGCCGAGCAAAGTGTGAGTTCAATCAACATAAAATTGAATTCTTTGGACATGTACTTAGTGACAAAGGTCTGTCTCCAGATCCTAAGAAAGTTGCAGATATCAAGAATGCTGCACCTCCTTCAACGTCCACTGAAGTACATAGTTTTCTGGGAATGGCAAACTACTGTTCTCGCTTCATTCCAGATTTTGCTACCATTACGAAGCCTCTACGTGAGCTCCTGAAGAAAAATGCATCATGGTACTAGAGCGATATCGAGCAAAATGCAGTTGATGCTGTGAAAGATGCACTAGTAGAGAATGCGACTGCTGCATACTTTGATCCATCAATGGACACTGAGTTAACGGTGGATGCTAGTCCTGTTGGCTTAGGTGCTGTTTTAGCCCAACACAAACCTGGTCAACCAGATTCCAGAGTAGTAATTGCCTACGCCAGCCGTTCTCTCACAGATGTTGAGCAACGATACAGTCAGACAGAGAAGGAAGCTCTTGCTCTTGTATGGGGCTGTGAACACTTCAATGTGTATCTGCTTGGTGCGCCCTTCACCACGATGGTCACTGACCACAAACCGTTGGAGACCATCTTCAATAATCCAAAGTCCAAACCACCAGCTCGCATTGAGAGATGGGCTCTTCGTCTGCAACCATACAACTTTACGGTGAAATACAAGCCGGGTGCAGGCAATCCCGCTGATTACATCAGTCGACATCCTGCCAACAGTTTCACCATCACCAAGCATCAGCAAGTTGCCGAGGAATATGTACACTCTGTAACCTGTGATGCAGTCCCTAAGGCTCTCACTCTTGATGAAATCCGTACTGCAACCCTGGAGGACCCAACTCTGCAAGCAACAGTGGATGCATTGACTAAGAAAAAGTTTCCACGCATCCCACCCTCAGGAGTTGACCAAGATGCATTCAAAGCACTTGAACGCATCCAGACAGAATTAAGTGTTACGCAACAACGCGACACTGTGCTGCGAGGTACTCGTATCGTGATTCCAGCTGTTCTCCAGCAACGTGCTCTGAAGCTTGCACATCAAGGACACCAAGGTCTTGTTAGGACAAAACAGCTGCTACGAGAAAAGGTGTGGTTTCCTGGCATTGATCGTCAAGCAAAGGATATGCATGATGCCTGTGTCCCTTGCCAAGCTGCAGTGGATACTTCAAGACCACACCTCTACAACCTTCACCACTACCTGCTGCACCATGGACGGAAGTATCGATGGACTTCTGCGGACCACTACCAACTGGAGAGTACTTGATGGTAGTCATTGATGATCACTCACGTTATCCAGAAGTAGAAATCATCAATTCCACATCTGCAAAGGCCGTCATCCCGAAACTCGACAAGATCTTTTCAAACTTTGGTATTCCTGAAGTTGTCAAGACAGACAATGGACCGCCATTCAATGGACAAGACTTCGTCAACTTTTCTGAGCATATTGGATTCAAACACCGCCGTGTGATGCCACTACATCCTCAAGCAAATGGAGAAGTTGAGAGATTCATGCAACCTCTCATGAAAGCGGTACGCTGTGCTCATGCCGAAGGACGATCCTGGAAACAAGCTATGTATGCTTTTCTCAGGAACTACCGTGCAACACCACATGGAACACTGGGCAAGTCGCCTTTCGAACTTTTATTTGGACGTCCTATGAGGATCGCACTACCCGTCATGCCAGCCAAGGTAACGGATAAACGTCTCGCTCAGAAGGATGCACTAGCCAAGGGCAAAATGAAAATTGCTCATGATCAACGTGCAAAGGAACAGTTCATAAAGGTTGGTGACACTGTTCTCGTTAAAAAGAAAAAAGAGGGAAAGTTAGATATGCCGTATGATACAAAACCATATAAAGTGATTAGTGTAAAAGGAACTATGGTAACAGCTAGTAATAGAGATAATAGTATAACACGTAATATGGCTTATTTCAAAGTGATTCCAACTAGTGTAGAAAATGATGAAGTGCAAAGTCGTGCAAAAGAAAAAGAAAAAAATAGTTATAACCCGACAAACAATTCATTAAGGGATGTTATTGCATTTAAGGACTCTCGTCCTAAACGTCATGTTAAACGCCCTACACGATTTGATGATTAATTGTGTTCCTATGTAATGAAAAGTATTTACTTATTGTGCTAAACTAAATTTAATATTGTTTGAATAATGCAGATTTCTCATTCAATATTTTGTAACTTTGTATTACAGTTTCTTTCATGTTTGTTTAACATTGCATATGTATTTTTAACATTGAAATCCTTTGTGGTAAAGATTAAGTTGTTTAAATTCTTTGTGTGCTTAATTAATGTTAAATGTATGCAATATCTCTTGATATGTTAACAACTTACTTTGTGTCAATAACTTTGCTTTGTGCTACAAGCATGGTAGACATCCTGTATTCATTGTTTTTAAAGAAAAGGAGGGATGTCATGTTTACAGAAAATGGTACCATCCGTTTTCTATGTGCGGCGGAGCAGACGCCAGGGAAGGAAAACAAGAGCGTACAGGACGCCCGCCAAGCTTGGTAGCTACTAGTCATGTAATCATATTAAGTATTAAAGTCAGTAACCAAGTCATGACTTTACATCAACCCTACAACCAAGACTTCATCAGTAACACACAAACACCACAATGTGCTGTATAATATCTGCAATTTTGATCATTAAAGGGATGATTCTCATAGACACTGGCTAAGAGGTTTAGTTCTGGGGTCTATACTTGTTTGCATAAGAAGGCTGGTTGTAGGAAAACAAAGCAAAAAAGGCAATTACAAAATAAACAAAATTTGATATAAAAGGGGGGGGGGAATATAAATATATACAAGACTATACAAGACAAACACGAAATGAACAAAAAAATGAGGTAGATTGCCTACAAGTACTCTCAGGAACACTATAAGTAATAATTTGCATTTTGAGACACAGGCAAAGCCAGGGGTACAATGGAGTAAGGGAGTAAGGCGAGGCTAGGCAACCTGGGTAATAATGAAAGTAAAGAAAAAAAAAGTTGAATAATAAACATAGGCAAATTTAATCTAGTGATAATTAACTATAAATAGTTTAGTTATGATCCTATAATTAAAAAGAACTAAAGAAAATATTAATGCACTCAATTAATTAAGTCCAATAAATGACTAATATAAATTAAATTAAAATTTAATTTAAAAAACAGTGTCACAAAGAGACTTTGGTTACCTTGCCCACACTAGGTGACAAGGGAGTTAATTATGTTGACTCATTGAGAGGGATAATAAGGTTAGAAACTTAGTAACACTATGAAGTAACCTAAAATACACATCCGAAAGGACTGCTGAACAACAGTGGAAACTTAGGCAATATTTAATTCTGCATAAGTGCCAACACTTCCTCGTCTGAGAGTGAGGTGATCTTATGAGTTTCCAGTGATGAGTTAGTGTCTAGTAACTCAACCAGTTACAAGTCACAGCGTCCCTAGACAATGACCTCACTGTAGATTTGGAGTTTCTTTGATCTTAAAGGACATGATGATTAATATTTAACCATTAAGTAGATATACCGGTGATGACAGATCAACGACTTAGTTTCTTATACCTGTCACACAGATCTGGGACATCCTTCATGTACATACTGACGTACTGACTTACTAACATGTAATAAATTTATAACTTCGAAAAGTAGCATCAGGTACGTCAGTAATTAATCATGAACTGCGACTCGTGTTTTTCTCCCCAGGAGTTATGTCGGAAATTTCCGACATCTTAAATACTAACCCCCTAGTATAAAAGACAATTAATGTGCTAGGAAATTAAATTTACTAGCATTACTAACAAGTAGTGTCGTGTTGCCAAATTCTTCCTTCAATCCATGGATGCTGATTACATCAGCCACCCAGTTCCTATGTGAACAACTATTTATATAAATCGAATTAAACTCGGTCTAAACTTTCTTTAATTTACTAGGTAATTTAAACTGGAACTTGATTTAATTTATAAAACCAAAATATACTTCCATTTCCAGGTATTATTTTCTATAGCAAAAATCAGCTGATTCCGGCTGAATAAAAGTCACAAACCGAATATTATCTACGCATATGTGTTTTCTATCTAATGCATTAACACACACACACACACACACAAGTGTGTGTGTAAACTAAAGTCTTTGAAAATGTAATAAGTTTTACGAAACGCGCTCAAGTATGCTATATATATATATATTTGTATATTTTGGTAGCAGTCTTTCTTGTAAACATATGTTGTTAAATATGACCGAAAAAGTAAGATTAATAATTCTAACGCAAATTTTCTCAATATTTCTTATGTTTCTTTTTACTGTCGATGTTAATTGAAAAATCAATTCTCCAAAATTCATTTTTATTTCTAGTCTGACGCGATGCTTGAACGCGTTTCGTAATAACTTATTACATTTTACTTGACTTAAGTCAAGTAAAACTTTAGTTTACACACACTCACAACTTTAACCTGAAAACACTAAACAGAGTTATACTTATGCTAACATTAAACAGCTTGTCTTATATACTCGCATTTGGGTGAGGTGATATGTTACAACAGTTTTGAATGAAGTGAACAAACTTTTGACCAACACAAGACAGAACACGGAACAAGGGGTATAAATTGGATAAATGAGAGGGGAAAAATGGAAATAACTGCAAAGGGCCTATTGGCCAATATTTCTTGATGCTTCTATATTGGTGCAGAGTCTTGAAGTGGGTAGAATATAGTTGTGCATTAATTGGCTGTTGGTTGCTGGTGTAGACTTCTTAATGTGTAGTGCCTCGCAGATGTCAAGCAGCCTGCTTTCGCTGTATCTATCGATAATTACTGTGTTGTTTGTTAAGACTCCTCTGGTGATGGTCTCGTTGTGGGAAGAGATTATATGTTCCTTAATAGTGCCATGTTGCTTATGCATTGTTAATCGCCTGGAAAGAGATGTTGTCTTGCCTATATACTGAGTTCTTTGGGTCTTACAGTCCCCAAGTGGGCATTTGAAGGCATAGACGACGTTGGTCTCTTTTAAAGCGTTCTGCTTTGTGTCTGGAGAGTTTCTCATGAGTAGGTTGGCCGTTTTTTTTGGTTTTATAGTAAATCGTCAGTTATATCTTCTGATTTTTGTCTGTAGGGATAACGTTCCTATCAACAATATCTTTCAGGACCATTTCCACCGTTTTATGAGTTGTAGAAAAGAAGTTTCTGTAAAATAGTCTAATAGGGGGCACAGGTGTTGTGTTAGTTGTCTCTAAATAGTTCCGTGATTTGGGTGTTCATGGTAGGTTGTTCTATTCTTATGTGAATTGCCTCTTGAGGCAATAAGGACAAGACCAGAACATAACGATGCCAACACAGAAGACAATGTCCAACATAACAGGCAATATATATATATATATTTATATATATAGTAAACACCAATATATATATATAGTACAAAGCTTGACTCAAAAACAAATAGGCTCATTCAACAAAGTGATTGGAATAAACACGCCAACACTGACTTCGTTATTAATCTCTCTAGTAAACAACTTGATAATGATACGATGACTGCTCTTGGTTACGGTCTGAGTTTCTCCATATCAAATAGAGATGTGAATTATATATATATATATATATATATATATATATATATATATATATATATATATATATATATATATATATATATATGTATATATATATATATATATATATATATATATATATATACATATATATATATATATATATATATATATATATATATATATATATATATATATATATATATATATATATATATGTGTGTGTGTTTGTGTACTCACCTAATTGTGCTTGCGGGGGTTGAGCTTTGGCTCTTTGGTCCCGCCTCTCAACTGTCAATCAACTGGTGTACAGATTCCTGAGCCTACTGGGCTCTATCATACCTACATTTGAAACTGTGTATGGAGTCAGCCTCCACCACATCACTTCCTAGTGCATTCCATTTATTAACTACTCTGACACTGAAAAAATTCTTTCTAACGTCTCTGTGGCTCATCTGGTTACTAAGTTTCCACCTGTGTCCCCTTGTTCGTGTCCCACCCGTGCTGAAGAGTTTGTCTTTGTCCACCCTGTCAATTCCCCTGAGAATTTTGTAGGTGGTTATCATGTCTCCCCTTACTCTTCTGTTTTCCAGGGATGTGAGGTTCAGCTCCTTTAGCCTTTCCTCGTAGCTCAATCCTCTCAGTTCCGGGACGAGCCTGGTGGCATACCGCTGAATCTTCTCTAACTTTGTCTTGTGTTTAACTAGGTATGGACTCCAGGCTGGAGCTGCATACTCCATACTGCTACATGGAGCTACATACTCCATACTGTGTGTGTGTGTGTGTGTGTGTGTGTGTGTGTGTGTGTGTGTGTGTGTGTGTGTGTGTGTGTGTGTGTGTGTGTGTGTGTACTCACCTAATTGTACTCACCTAATTGTGCTTGCGGGGGTTGAGCTCTGGCTCTTTGGTCCCGCCTCTCAACCGTCAATCAACTGGTGTACAGATTCCTGAGCCTATTGGGCTCTGTCATATCTACATTTGAAACTGTGTATGGAGTCAGCCTCCACCACATCACTTCCTAATGCATTCCATTTACTAACTACTCTGACACTGAAAAAGTTCTTTCTAACGTCTCTGTGGCTCATTTGGGTACTCAGCTTCCACCTGTGTCCCCTTGTTCGCGTCCCACCAGTGTTGAATAGTTCATCCTTGTTTACCCGGTCGATTCCCCTGAGGATTTTGTAGGTTGTGATCATGTCCCCCCTTACTCTTCTGTCTTCCAGTGTCGTAAGGTGCATTTCCAGCAGCCTTTCCTCATAACTCATGCCTCTTAGTTCTGGGACTAGTCTAGTAGCATACCTTTGGACTTTTTCCAGCTTCGTCTTGTGCTTGACAAGGTACGGGCTCCATGCTGGGGCCGCATACTCCAGGATTGGTCTTACATATGTGGTGTACAAGATTCTGAATGATTCCTTACACAGGTTCCTGAACGCCGTTCTGATGTTAGCCAGCCTCGCATATGCCGCAGACGTTATTCTCTTTATGTGGGCTTCAGGAGACAGGTTTGGTGTGATATCAACTCCTAGATCTTTCTCTCTGTCTGTTTCATTAAGTACTTCATCTCCTATTCTGTATCCTGTGCCTGGCCTCCTGTTTCCACTGCCTAGTTTCATTACTTTGCATTTACTCGGGTTGAACTTCAACAGCCACTTGTTGGACCATTCACTCAGTCTATCCAGGTCATCTTGTAGCCTCCTACTATCATCCTCTGTTTCAATCCTCCTCATAATTTTTGCATCGTCGGCAAACATTGAGAGGAACGAATCTATACCCTCTGGGAGATCATTTACATATACCAGAAACAGTATAGGTCCAAGGACTGACCCCTGCGGGACTCCACTTGTGACGTCTCGCCAATCTGAGACCTCACCCCTCACACAGACTCGTTGTCTCCTGTTGCTTAGATACTCCTCTATCCACCGGAGTACCTTCCCTCTCACTCCAGCCTGCATCTCCAATTTTCGCACTAGCCTCTTGTGTGGCACTGTACCAAAGGCTTTCTGACAATCCAAAAATATGCAGTCTGCCCACCCTTCTCTTTCTTGCCTTATTTTTGTTGCCTGGTCGTAGAATTCAAGTAACCCTGTGAGGCAGGACCTGCCATCCCTGAACCCATGTTGATGCTGTGTTACAAAGTTCCTTCGCTCCAGATGCTCCACTAGTTTTTTTCGCACAATCGTCTCCATCAGCTTGCATGGTATGCAGGTTAGGGACACTGGCCTGTAGTTCAGTGCCTCCTGTCTATCCCCTTTCTTGTATATCGGGACTACGTTAGCTGCTTTCCAAATATCTGGCAGTTCCCCTGTTGCCAGTGATTTGTTATCCACTATGGAGAGTGGTAGGCTCAGTTCTCTTGCTCCTTCCTTTAGAACCCAAGGGGAGATTCCATCTGGGCCTATAGCCTTCGTCACGTCCAACTCTAGTAAACACTTGTTTACTTCTCCACTGGTAATCTCAAACTGTGTGTGTGTGTGTGTGTGTGTGTGTGTGTGTGTGTGTGTGTGTGTGTGTGTGTGTGTGTGTGTGTGTGTGTGTGTGTGTGTGTGTGTGTGTGTGTGTGTGTGTGTGTGTGTGTGTGTGTGTGTGTGTGTGTGTGTGTGTGTGTGTGTGTGTGTGTGTGTGTGTGTGTGTGTGTGTGTGTGTGTGTGTTTGTGTGTGTACTCACCTAGTTGTACTCACCTAGTTGTGTTTGCGGGGGTTGAGCTCTGGCTCTTTGGTCCCGCCTCTCAACCGTCAATCAACAGGTGTACAGATTCATGAGCCTATCGGGCTCTGTCATATCTACACTTGAAACTGTGTATGGAGTCAGCCTCCACCACATCACTTCCTAATGCATTCCATTTGTCAATCACTCTGACACTAAAAAAGTTCTTTCTAATATCTCTGTGGCTCATTTGGGCACTCAGTTTCCACCTGTGTCCCCTTGTGCGTGTTCCCCTTGTGTTAAATAGACTGTCTTTATCTACCCTATCAATCCCCTTCAGAATCTTGAATGTGGTGATCATGTCCCCCCTAACTCTTCTGTCTTCCAGCGAAGTGAGGTTTAATTCCCGTAGTCTCTCCTCGTAGCTCATACCTCTCAGCTCGGGTACTAGTCTGGTGGCAAACCTTTGAACCTTTTCCAGTTTAGTCTTATCCTTGACTAGATATGGACTCCATGCTGGGGCTGCATACTCCAGGATTGGCCTGACATATGTGGTATACAAAGTTCTGAATGATTCTTTACACAAGTTTCTGAATGCCGTTCGTATGTTGGCCAGCCTGGCATATGCCGCTGATGTTATCCGCTTGATATGTGCTGCAGGAGACAGGTCTGGCGTGATATCAACCCCCAAGTCTTTTTCCTTCTCTGACTCCTGAAGAATTTCCTCTCCCAGATGATACCTTGTATCTGGCCTCCTGCTCCCTACACCTATCTTCATTACATTACATTTGGTTGGGTTAAACTCTAACAACCATTTGTTCGACCATTCCTTCAGCTTGTCTAGGTCTTCTTGAAGCCTCAAACAGTCCTCTTCTGTTTTAATCCTTCTCATAATTTTAGCATCGTCCGCAAACATTGAGAGAAATGAATCGATACCCTCTGGGAGATCATTTACATATATCAGAAACAAGATAGGACCGAGTACAGAGCCCTGTGGGACTCCACTGGTGACTTCACGCCAATCGGAGGTCTCACCCCTCACCGTAACTCTCTGCTTCCTATTGCTTAGATACTCCCTTATCCACTGGAGCACCTTACCAGCTACACCTGCCTGTCTCTCCAGCTTATGTACCAGCCTCTTATGCGGTACTGTGTCAAAGGCTTTCCGACAATGTGTGTGTGTGTGTGTGTGTGTGTGTGTGTGTGTGTGTGTGTGTACTCACCTAGTTGTACTCACCTAGTTGTGCTTGCGGGGGTTGAGCTCTGGCTCTTTGGTCCCGCCTCTCAACCGTCAATCAACAGGTGTACAGGTTCCTGAGCCTATTGGGCTCTATCATATCTACACTTGAAACTGTGTATGGAGTCAGCCTCCACCACATTGCTTCCTAATGCATTCCATTTGTCAACCACTCTGACACTAAAAAAGTTCCTTCTAATATCTCTGTGGCTCATTTGGGCACTCAGTTTCCACCTGTGTCCCCTAGTGCGTGTGCCCCTTGTGTTAAATAGCCTATCTTTATCAACCCTGTCGATTCCCTTGAGAATCTTGAATGTGGTGATCATGTCCCCCCTAACTCTTCTGTCTTCCAACGAAGTGAGGTTCAATTCCCGTAGTCTCTCCTCGTAGCTCATACCTCTCAGCTCGGGTACTAGTCTGGTGGCAAACCTTTGAACCTTTTCCAGTTTACTCTTATGCTTGACTAGATATGGACTCCATGCTGGAGCCACATACTCCAGGATTGGTCTGACATATGTGGTATATAATGTTCTGAAAGATTCCTTACACAAGTTTCTAAAGGCCGTTCTTATGTTAGCCAATGTTGTGTGTGTGTGTGTGTGTGTGTGTGTGTGTGTGTGTGTGTGTGTGTGTTTGTGTGTGTGTGTGTGTGTGTGTGTGTGTGTGTGTGTGTGTGTGTGTGTGTGTGTGTGTGTGTGTGTGTGTGTGTGTGTGTGTGTGTGTGTGTGTGTGTGTGTGTGTGTGTGTGTGTGTGTGTGTGTGTGTCTTATTGAATATGACCGCATATTTTGTATTTACTATCTTCTGATTTAGGACTTCTATCCCTCTAACTATTTTCCTAGCATCAGGGCTTAGCTGAAAGAGGAGTTCTCCAAAACTCATTTCCGTAATTTCAAGGTGAAGAAAAAAGTGAATTATATAGAATGTATTTCACTTATTTATACAATTTGCACAACGTTTCGAACCTCGAAACGAGGTGTGTGTTTATATAACGAGGCTGTATAACCCCCACCCCATGACCAAACCCCATGTGAGGCTATATAACCCCCGCCTCATGATCTGACCCCAAGTGAGGCTATATAACCCCCGCCTCATGATCTGACCCCATGTGAGGCTATATAACCCCCGCCTCATGATCTGACCCCATGTGAGGCTATATAACCCCCGCCTCATGATCTGACCCCATGTGAGGCTATATAACCCCCGCCTCATGATCTGACCCCATGTGAGGCTATATAACCCCCGCCTCATGATCTGACCCCATATGAGGCTATATAACCCCCGCCTCATGATCTGACCCCATGTGAGGCTATATAACCCCCGCCTCATGATCTGACCCCATGTGAGGCTATATAACCCCCACCCCGTCCCCCCTGACCCCATGTGAGGCTATATAACCCCCGCCTCATGATCTGACCACATGTGAGGCTATTTAACCCCCACCTCATTCTCTGACCCCATGTGAGGCTATATAACCCCCGCCCCACGACCTGACCCCATGTGAGGCTATATAACCCCCACCCCATCCCCCCTGACCTCATGTGAGGCTATATAACCCCCGCCTCATGATCTGACCACATGTGAGGCTCTATAACCCCCACCCCATGACCTGACCCCATGTGAGGCTATATAATCCCCGCCCTATGCTCTGACCCCATGTGAGGCTATATAACCCCCGTCCCATGCCCTGACCCCATGTGAGGCTATATAACCCCCGCCCCATCCCCCTGACCCCATGTGAGGCTATATAACCCGGGCCCCGTCCCATGCCCTGACCCCATATGAGGCTATATAAACCCCGTCCCATGCCCTGACCCCATGTGAGGCTATATAACCCCCGTCCCATGCCCTGACCCCATGTGAGGCTATATAACCCCCGCCCCATCCCCCTGACCCCATGTGAGGCTATATAACCCCCGCCCCATCCCCCTGACCCCATGTGAGGCTATATAACCCCCGCCCCATCCCCCTGACCCCATGGGAGGCAATATAACCCCCGCCCCATCCCCCAGACCCCATGGGAGGCTATATAACCTCCGCCCCATCCCCCTGACCCCATGGGAGGCAATATAACCCCCGCCCCATCCCCCTGACCCCATGGGAGCCTATATAACCCCCGCCCCATCCCCCTGACTCCATGGGAGGCAATATAACCCCCGCCCCATCCCCCTGACCCCATGGGAGGCAATATAACCCCCTCCCCATCCCCCTGACCCCATGGGAGGCTATATAACCCCGGCCCCATCCCCCTGACCCCATGGGAGGCAATATAACCCCCGCCCCATCCCCCTGACCCCATGTGAGGCTATATAACCCCCACCCCATGCTCTGACCCCATGTGAGGCTATATAACCCCCACACTATCCCCCTGACCCCATGGGAAGCTATATAACCCCCGCCCCATCCCCCTGACCCCATGGGAGGCAATATAACCCCCACCCTATCCCCCTGACCCCATGTGAGGCTATATAACCCCCGCCCCATCCCCCTGACCCCATTGGAGGCTATATAACCCCCGCCCCATCCCCCTGACCCCATGTGAGGCTATATAACCCCCGCCCCATCCCCCTGACCCCATGTGAGGCTATATAACCCCCGCCCCATCCCCCTGACCCCATGGGAGGCAATATAACCCCCGCCCCATCCCCCAGACCCCATGGGAGGCTATATAACCTCCGCCCCATCCCCCTGACCCCATGGGAGGCAATATAACCCCCGCCCCATCCCCCTGACCCCATGGGAGCCTATATAACCCCCGCCCCATCCCCCTGACTCCATGGGAGGCAATATAACCCCCGCCCCATCCCCCTGACCCCATGGGAGGCAATATAACCCCCTCCCCATCCCCTTGACCCCATGGGAGGCTATATAACCCCGGCCCCATCCCCCTGACCCCATGGGAGGCAATATAACCCCCGCCCCATCCCCCTGACCCCATGTGAGGCTATATAACCCCCACCCCATGCTCTGACCCCATGTGAGGCTATATAACCCCCACACTATCCCCCTGACCCCATGGGAAGCTATATAACCCCCGCCCCATCCCCCTGACCCCATGGGAGGCAATTTAACCCCCACCCTATCCCCCTGACCCCATGTGAGGCTATATAACCCCCGCCCCATCCCCCTGACCCCATTGGAGGCTATATAACCCCCGCCCCATCCCCCTGACCCCATGTGAGGCTATATAACCCCCGCCCCATCCCCCGGACCCCATGGGAGGCTAACCCCCGCCTCACCATTCTAGCAGCGTCATGTCCACAACGGCTCGCCATAACCCGCGCTACGTGGACCCTGTTGTGCCCAGCAGCGGACCATAAAACAACACCCTCTCGCCGGGCCAGTCAACTCCCAGCTCCCGTCTCGGACGGTTCTCGCCCCGGACTGCGCAGTGTACGTACTCGCCTAGTTGTTATAATTATCTAGTTGTGCTTACGGGGGTGAGCTCTGGCTCGTTGGTCCCGCCTCTCATCCGTTAAGCAACTGGTGTACAGATTTCTGAGCCTACTGGGCTCTATCATATCTACATTTGAATCTGTGTATGGAGTCACCCTCCACCACATCACTGCCTAATGCATTCCTTCTGTTAACATCTCTGACTCAGAATAAATTCTCTCTAATGTCTTTGTGGCTCATTTGAGCACTAAGTTTTCACTTGTGTCCGCTTGTTCGTGTCCCGCTCATGCTAAAGACTTTGTCTTTGTCCACCCTGTCATTTCCCCTGAGAATTTTGTAGGTGGTTATCATGTCTCCCCTTACTCTCCTGTTTTCCAGGGATATGAGGTTCAGCTCCTTTAGCCTTTCCTCGTAGCTCATACCTCTCAGTTCCTGGACTAGTCTGGTGGCATACCTCTGAATCTTCTCTAACTTCGTCTTGTATTCATCTTGTTTTATTCACCTAGATGTGCTTGCGGGGGTTGAGCTCTGCTCTTTCGGCCCGCCTCTCAACTGTCAATCAACTGTTACTATTAATACTACAACTATTTTTTTTCTCCACATCACACACACACACACACACACACACACACACAGGGGCCTCGTAGCCTGGTGGATAGCGTGCAGGACTCGTAATTCTGTGGCGCGGGTTCGATTCCCGCACGAGGCAGAAACAAATGGGCAAAGTTTCTTTCACCCTAAGTGCCCCTGTTACCTAGCAGTAAATAGGTACCTGGGAGTTAGTCAGCTGTCACGGGCTGCTTCCTGGGGTGTGTGTGTGTGTGTGTGTGTGGTGTGGGGAAAAAAAAAAAAAAAAAGTAGTTAGTAAACAGTTGATTGACAGTTGAGAGGCGGGCCGAAAGAGCAAAGCTCAACCCCCGTAAAAACACAACTAGTAAACACACACACACACACACACACACACACACACACACACACACACACACACACACACACACACGCACGCACACACACTTCGGGACCAAAGAGCCAAAGCTCAACCCCCGCAAGCACAATTAGGTGAGTACACGCACGCACGCACACACACACACATATACACACACACACACACACACACACACACACACACGCACACACGCACGTACACACACACACACACACGCACGCACACACACACATATACACACACACACACACACACACACACACACACACACACACACACAAGGGGCCTTGTAGCCTGGTGGATAGCGCGCAGGATTCGTAATTCTGTGGCGCGGGTTCGATTCCCGCACGAGGCAGAAACAAATGGGCAAAGTTTCTTTCACCCTGAATACCCCTGTTACCTAGCAGTAAATAGGTACCTGGGAGTTAGTCAGCTGTCACGGGCTGCTTCCTGGTGTGTGTGTGTGTGTGTGTGTGTGTGTGTGTGTGTGTGTGGTGTGGAAAAAACAAAAAAAAAGTAGTTAGTAAACAGTTGATTGACAGTTGAGAGGCGGGCCGAAAGAGCAAAGCTCAACCCCCGTAAAAACACAACTAGTAAACACAACTAGTAAACACACACACACACACACACACACATACACACCAGAGATAAGAGAGGGAATAACTAACCAGGAACCACTGGAAGAGTTTGAGATTACCAGCGGGGAAGTAAGGAAGTGTTTACTAGAGTTGGATGTGACAAAGGCTATAGGCCCAGATGGAATCTCCCCTTGGATACTAAAGGAAGGAGCAGAAGAACTGTGCCTGCCACTCTCCATAGTGTATAACAAATCACTGGCAACAGGGGAACTGCCAGAAATTTGGAAAGCAGCTAATATAGTCCCGATATACAAGAAAGGGGATAGACAGGAGGCACTGAATTACAGGCCGGTGTCCCTAACCTGCATACCATGCAAGCTGATGGAGAAGATTGTGCGAAGAAAGCTAGTGGAGCATCTGGAGCGAAAGAACTTTGTAAAACAGCATCAACATGGGCTCAGGGATGGCAGGTCCTGCCTCACAGGGTTACTTGAATTCTACCAGGCAACAAAAATAAGGTAAGAAAGAGAAGGGTGGGCAGACTGCCTATTTTTTGGATTGTCAGAAAGCCTTTGATACAGTGCCACACAAGAGGCTAGTGCGAAAATTGGAGATGCAGGCTGGAGTGAGAGGGAAGGTACTCCGGTGGATAGAGGAGTACCTAAGCAACAGGAGACAACGAGTCTGTGTGAGGGGTGAGGTCTCAGATTGGCGAGACGTTACGAGTGGAGTCCCGCAAGGGTCAGTCCTTGGACCTATACTGTTTCTGATATATGTAAATGATCTCCCAGAGGGTATAGAATCGTTTCTCTCAATGTTTGAGGATGATGCAAAAATTATGAGGAGGATTGAAACTGAGGATGATAGTAGGAGGCTACAAGATGACCTAGACAGACTGAGTGAATGGTCCAACAAATGGCTGTTGAAGTTCAACCCGAGTAAATGCAAAGTAATGAAACTAGGCAGTGGAAACAGGAGACCAGACACAGGATACAGAATAGGAGATGAAGTAGTTAATGAAACGGACAGAGAGAAAGATCTAGGAGTTGATATCACACGAAACCTGTCTCCTGAAGCCCTCATAAAAAGAATAGCGTCTGCGGCATATGTGAGGCTGGCTAAAATCAGAGCAGCATTCAGGAACCTGTGTAAGGAATCATTCAGAATCTTGTACACCACATATGTAAGACCAATCCTGGAGTATGCGGCCTCAGCATGGAGACCGTACCTTGTCAAGCACAAGACGAAGCTGGAAAAAGTCCAAAGGTATGCCACTACACTAGTCCCAGAACTGAGAGGCATAAGTTACGAGGAAAGGCTGCGGGAAATGCACCTTACGACACTGGAAGACAGAAAAGTAAGGGGAGACATGATCACAACCTACAAAATCCTCAGGGGAATCGACCGGGTAAACAAGGATAAACTATTCAACACTGGTGGGACGCGAACAAGGGGACTCAGGTGGAAACTGAGTACCCACATGAGCAACAGGGACGTTTGAAGGAACTTTTTTAGTGTCAGAGTAGTTAACGGATGGAATACATTAGGCAGTGATGTGGTGGAGGCTGACTTCATACACAGTTTTAAATGTAAATATGATAGAGCCCAGTAGGCTCAGGAATTTGTATACCAGTTGATTGACAGTTGAGAGGCGAGACCAAAGACCCAAAGCTCAACCCCCACAAGCACAAATAGGTGAGTATAGGTGAGTACACCAGGAAGCAGCCCGCGACAGCTGACTAACTCCCAGGTACCTATTTACTGCAAGGTAACAGGGGCATAGGGTGAAAGAAACTCTGCCCATCGTTTCTCCCCGGCGCCCGGAATCGAACCCGGGACCAAAGGATCCCGTGCCCAGCGTGCTGTTCGCTCGGCCACCGGCTCCCCAAAGTTCCCCTCCCCTTTTGTTTAACTAGGTATGGAATCCAAGCTGGAGCTGCATATTCCAGGATTGGTCTGACATAAGTGGAATACAGGGTCCTGTATGCTACTTATATCATATATATATATATATATATATATATATATATATATATATATATATATATATATATATATATATATATATATATATATATATATATATAAAAACATTTGGCATGGCGATGGGTAATCCCCTCTCCCCTGTTTTGAGCAATCTGTACATGGAATGTTTCGAAATAAATATCCTTCCCAGGATTTTACCCTCAAATTTGCTTTGGTACAGGTACGTTGACGATATTTTGTGCCTGTGGCCGGTTAATCGTGACGAAACTGATTTTCTCAATCAAATCAATTCGCTGGTTCCGTCAATTAAATTCACAATTGAGAACGAAGTGAATGGTGTTCTGCCTTTTTTAGACATCATGATTCATAGAATTGGTAGAAGTTTCAAATTCAATGTGTATAGGAAACCTACCAATGTGTGCTCGTATGTACATTTCTATTCAAATCATCATGTTCAGGTCAAGCGGGCAGTTTTTTCTGGTATGTTTCTCTGAGCACTGAGAGTTTGTAGTCCGGAATTTTTCGATGAAGAAATAGCAAATATATTTGAAATTGGGAAGAAGTTAAAATACCCAAAATCGATCTTGGATCTTGCGTTTGGTCAAGCAAAAAGGACTTTCTACAAACAGACTACTAAGTCGAAACCAGAACTGAAAAATTCGTTGGTATTACCATATTCTGAGGGTCTAGTAAATCTTGCCCCAGCCCTGAAGAACCTTAATATTAATCTAGTGTTCAAAAATGATAATACAGTTAAGTCCATGTTAATTAAAAACTCGCCCTCGTCTGTAGCAGGTTGTGTGTATTCCATCCCTTGTAATGAGTGTGCATGTGTTTACATCGGCCAGACTGGTAAATCTCTTTCCTCGCGTTTAAAACAGCATTCATATGCTATTCGTACAGCCCAGCAATCCAGTGCATTGTATTTACATTCCAGTTTATGTAATCATTCTATCGACTTCACAGGGGCAAAATGTATTGTTAAAAGTAAGGATTTTGTTGAACGAAACGTGATCGAGTCTGCTCTGATCAAACATTGTAACAACAGCCTTAATGTGAGCCCCGGTATGTACAAGTTGGATCCCTATTTAAGCCTCAATATAGCACGTCAAAACAATATAGCAATCATTTAAACACGTATGGCACTTGGAGATATTAAAAGGAGCTGCCTTGTATGGGCCAATAGGCCTTCTGCAGTTACCTTCTTTCTTATAATTCCTTTCCTCCACTTATTTTTGGTGGTCAGGTGATCTGCCCAGGCGGATATAAAGGTCTGATCAGCAAACTTATCTTCATTCTACTTTGCTCTGATGAAGGCGAATTAGCCGAAAACGCGTTAAGCATTTTCTATTTTTCATATGTGGTTATTCTGCATATATATATATATATATATATATATATATATATATATATATATATATATATGATTAAATATTATTAAATATGACCGAAAAAGTAAGATTAATAATTCTAACACGAATTTTCTCAATGTTTCTTATATTTTTCTTCACTGTTGATGGTAACTGAAAAATCAATTCTCCAAAATTCATTTTTATTTCTAGTCTGACGCGACACTTGAGCGCGTTTCGTAAAACTTATTACATTTTCAAAGACTTTAATTTACACACACACAACTAATAACTGAACAGAGCTTAAACATCTTCGATTTTATACCTGCATTTGGGTGAGGTGATATGTTACAACAGTTTTGGATGAGGTGAAAACAAACTTTCAACACAAGACAGAACACGAAACAATGGGTATAATATTTTGTAAGTTAAAGGGAAGAATGGAAGTAACTGCAAAGGGCCTATTGGCCCATATTTCTTGATGCTTCTATATTGGTGCGGAGTCTTGAAGTGGGTAGAATATAGTTGTGCATTAATTGGCTGTTGATTGCTGGTGTCGACTTCTTAATGTGTAGCGCCTCGCAGATATCAAGCCGCCTGCTATCGCTGTATCTATCGATGATTTCCGTGTTTTTAGTTAAGACTTCTCTGGCGATGGTTTGGTTGTGGGAAGAGATTATATGTTCCTTAATGGAGCCCTGTTGCTTATGCATCGTTAATCGCCTGGAAAGAGATGTTGTTGTCTTGTCAATATACTGAATTCTTTGAGGCTTACAGTCCCCAAGTGGGCATTTGAAGGCATAGACGACATTCGTCTCTTTTAAAGCGTTCTGCTTTGTGTCTGGGGAGTTTCTCATGAGTAGGTTGGTTTCTATTAACAATATCTTTCAGGACGCTTTCCTTCGTTTTATGAGCTGTTGAAAAGAAACGCCATGCAACCTCTGAAGAGACAACTAACACAACACCTGTACCCCCTATTAGACTATTTTACAGGAACTTCTTTTCCACAGCTCATAAAACGGAGGAAAGGGTCCTGAAAGATATTGTTAATAGAAACGTTATCCCTACAGACAAAAATCAGAGGATACAACTGACGATTTACTATAAAACCAGAAAAACGGCCAGCCTACTCATGAGAAACTCTCCAGACACAAAGCAGAACGCTTTAAAAGAGACCAACGTCGTCTATGCTTTCAAATGCCCTCTTGGGGACTGTAAGCTCCAAAAAAAAACAGTATATAGGCAAGACAACAACATCTCTTTCTAGGCGTTTAACGATGCATAAGCAACAGGGCTCCATTAAGGAACATATAATCTCTTCCCACAACCAAACCATCGCCAGAGAAATCCTAGTAAACAACACAGAAATCATCGATAGATTCAGCGATAGCAGGCGGCTTGACGTCTGCGAGGCTCTACACATCAAGAAGTCAACACCAGCAATCAACAGCCAATTAATGCACAACTATATTCTACCCACCTCAAGACTCCGCTCCAATATAGAAGCATCAAGAAATATGGATCAATAGGCTTTCTACAAATCACTTCCATTCAATACCCATTGTTTCGTGTTCTGTCTTGTGTTTAGGAATTTAATACCACCTCACCCCATCCACCTCACTCAAATGTAGATATAAACAAATCGAAGATGTGTAAGTTCTATTCAGTTGTGTATGTGTAAGCTAAAGTCTTTGAAAATGTAATAAGTTTTACGAAACGCGCTCAAGTGTCGCGTCAGACTAGAAATAAAAATGAATTTTGGAGAATTGATTTTTGAATTACCACCAACAGTGAAAAGAAACGTACGAAAGATCGAGAAAATTCGTGTTAGAATTATTAATCTTACTTTTTCGGTCATATTTAATAATATATATATATATATATATGTATATATATCCAGATTGTTTCGTCCTGTGGACGAAACAATCGTGTGTTCTGTACTAGTGCAACACTTGTCAGTGTTCGTGTGTTCTGGACTAGTGCAACACTTGCCAGTGTTCGTGTGTTCTGGACTAGTGCAACACTTACCAGTGTTCGTGTGTTCTGGACTAGTGCAACACTTACCAGTGTTCGTGTGTTCTGGACTAGTGCAACACTTACCAGTGTTCGTGTGTTCTGGACTAGTGCAACACTTACCAGTGTTCGTGTGTTCTGGATTAGTGCAACACTTACCAGTGTTCGTGTGTTCTGGACTAGTGCAACACTTACCAGTGCTCGTGTGTTCTGGAGTAGTGCAACACTTACCAGTGCTCGTGTGTTCTGGACATGTGCAACACTTACCAGTGTTCGTGTGTTCTGGACTAGTGCAACACTTACCAGTGTTCGTGTGTTCTGGACTAGTGCAACACTTACCAGTGCTCGTGTGTTCTGGACTAGTGCAACACTTGCCAGTGTTCGTGTGTTCTGGACTAGTGCAACACTTGCCAGTGTTCGTGTGTTCTGGGCTAGTGCAACACTTGCCAGTGTTCGTGTGTTCTGGACTAGTGCAACACTTACCAGTGCTCGTGTGTTCTGGACTAGTGCAACACTTGCCAGTGTTCGTGTGTTCTAGACTAGTACAACACTTGCCAGTGCTCGTGTGTTCTGGGATACGTTGTGTATAGTATTGTTATTTGGAGTCTATGTGACGATAAGATATATTGATTATGTTTTAATATTATTAAAATTGATAATATTAGAACTAGAAAGGAAGTGGAAGGGGGTTCTAATAATTTCTCTGAATACTTTCGCTGGCAACAAATGCTTGACCATGGAGGATAGCTTTACTAGGAAAATGATTCTGAGTGAATTAAAATAGATCTAAATAAATGGATGATTGAAAGCAGTCCCATTAGCCACGTTCCTTGGAGTATGGAGAGGGATAAGTGGGATAACATCCAGATGAACGCCTCTATAATATCAACTCCACTTCCCAGAATAGCAACATTACAGAGAGAACACATGACCATATTCCCATAGTAGACATTACTGCAGTAACCACGCCAGTCAGGAAGAGAGGTGACCTGGTCAGGAGGTCAAGAAGAACAAGAGGACTGGACCCAGGATGGCAGCATCTTTAGACGTTGCGATGTAAGTCTCGTCCTAATCACACACTCAGACCTTGATAAAGCACTCAGGAGAGTGCGAAAGACTTGGTGTAAATTCACTGACTTGGTTTAAATTATTATAAATTTATAAACTTACTAATGGGTTGGGAGGAATAGTTGAGACTTTTTATGTATGGAAAATGACGAATAACATAACTTCCTATAACATACAGTGTTGCATGTTTCAGTTATATAATGAAATATTACGATATATGGTAGTTGTCACGTAAATCCCCTGCCTAGCCGTGGAACTGTCTCTTCCACTCACCTTCTATGTTATCACACTGGACGTAAACCTCTGCGACAGCCAAGATGAGACATTTGACCTGCCACATGCTCCACCACCCAGTGCCGGGTACGGCTCGCCAGCAGGCAGAGTGCCTCCGCTAACTATCAGTTAGCCACCTCTACCAAGCAGTTTGCCGCCTCTAACTAGCAGTTATACAGCCTCTACCCAGGTGCTGTGTAGCCATTAACTAGCAGTTATACAGCCTCTACCCAGGTGCTGTGTAGCCATTAACTAGCAGTTATACAGCCTCTACCCAGGTGCTGTGTAGCCATTAACTAGCAGTTATACAGCCTCTACCCAGGTGCTGTGTAGCCATTAACTAGCAGTTATACAGCCTCTACCCAGGTGCTGTGTAGCCATTAACTAGCAGTTATACAGCCTCTACCCAGGTGCTGTGTAGCCATTTACTAGCAGTTATACAGCCTCTACCCAGGTGCTGTGTAGCCATTAACTAGCAGTTATACAGCCTCTACCCAGGTGCTGTGTAGCCATTAACTAGCAGTTATACAGCCTCTACCCAGGTGCTGTGTAGCCATTAACTAGCAGTTATACAGCCTCTACCCAGGTGCTGTGTAGCCATTAACTAGCAGTTACTGCCAGCCGCTTGTTACTGCTCACGGTGACACAAGACATGACGTCATCACCCGCAGGGGTATAAAAAGAAGCCCAGCAACCCATGGAAGGCACCATAGCCCGTGCTACTTGGAACTTTGTTCCAGGTAGCGAATCTTTAACAACAACAACAACAACAACCATGGAAGTCAGAGGTCACGACCTCTCAGTAGGGTGCAGTCGCACCTCCACAGATCTCCAGTATCAGCTCTTGATACTGGTGATGGCTCGAAAGGGCCACCACTCACGGGCTATTCATGCCCGTGCCACCTTTTGGGTGGCTTAATCTTCATCATCATCATCGACTTATTGTGTTTGTTCTGTTATACTAGCCAAGAGTTTGCAGGAACCATTTATTATCATTATAGTAAAGTTTATTATTTGTTCATCTGTTTCTTGTTTCACCCCGCCACTTACTCACTGCAAAGGTCACATCAGCATTGTTTTTTATGTGAGTGAGCCAGCCTAGCCCAGTATTGCTGCACTACTCCGTCACGTCACGGAGAATGGGTGTCTGTCCTAGGAGCTGGTCTCGGGAGCTGTTCCTAGCAACCTTTACTTAATGGTTTGTTTAGTTGTTATTGGCTTTTATACTTTGCATTTTTCAGAATTCATTTTGAGATTTACGTACTGGTGACTGAACACATCTACTTTACAGGTGTAGCAATTGGTGATCTGTTTATGAGGTTGACTTTGACTACGTGATGTTTTATGCGCAATTTCAGGCTCGTAATTGTTAGTCTTCTAAGCTATTGCTATATCTTAATTACCTACATTAATTCTGTCACAACAGAGGTGACTCATTCAGACTGATCACCCTCTTGGGCACTTATCTGGTACTTTGATTTGTCTGCGAACTATTATGTTCCACTTTGTATTAAGAACTTGGGAAAACTAAAGATCCTTTCGCATCCAGAACTGTTATACATTTGGGACGTGTATAGCCGTTCTCGTCACAGTGGTGACACTCCCTGCTCCCCTAAGCCTTCGTTCAAAGTTCTTGACTAACTGCTCAGGTGGGGAGTTTACTATTCTTTTACAGAGCACAAGGAACGGTAACTCTGCTGTTAATTATCTAGATTCTAGTAGGACAACTCTTGCCCTTATCCTCACTAGAGTACAGGGTACAGACATCCCTTCACCCTCCTCATATTTTACTCCCCTGAAACATTCATTTATATTGTTTCTCCAAGTCTTTATTAAAGTCAAAGACTTAGTTTTATTTCAGGTTATCATATATAGTACAGTAATTTATCTTGTAAAATTATTGTTGCCTTAGCGGATAGTTACTTACGTACAGTGTTGCCGGGTATATAACAACCATTCTCGTGCATATTGCCACATCACCTACAAGACAGTCTATTAATCGACACTTATTTGCTCGCCTAAAGGGTACTCGCATTTTCTTCCATTATAGTTTGTCTTTATACAATCTTAAATATGTTTCGATTAGCCACATTTCATACCAACCCGGAGGATGAGCTTCATACTGTAACTCGTGCTAATAGAGCCGAATTAATAACATTAACTACAGAGTATCATCTCTCTTCTCCACATGGGGCCACCAAAGCTGAGCTTCATAACCTGATTCTAGACCATCTCGCTGACAATGATCTTATTACCCCGGAGCAGCAGGACCAACATGGAGTTGCTGATAAACCCACACTCACACACATGAAATTGAAGATCGAGTTGGCCCAACTAGACGCTGATGCCCACGAACACAAACGGGAAATGAGAAGACAAGACGCTGCATTAGTCCGTGAACGTAAACAACGCCAGCTCTACGAGCAAATAGCTGAATTTGAACGTGCACGTGAAAAATAGCGACTCCAGATCCAAGAACAAGAAGCTGAACTACAACATCAACGCCAGCACCAAGAAGCTGAACTGCAACATCAACGCCAGCACCAAGAAGCTGAACTACAACGTCAACGCCAGCACCAAGAAGCTGAACTACAACGTCAACGCCAGCACCAAGAAGCTGAACTACAACGTCAACGCCAGCACCAAGAAGCTGAACTACAACGTCAACGCCAGCACCAAGAAGCTGAACTACAACGTCAACGCCAGCACCAAGAAGCTGAACTACAACGTCAACGCCAGCACCAAGAAGCTGAACTACAACGTCAACGCCAAGAACAAGAAGCTGACTTGCAACGTCGACGAGAAGTAGAAGGACTGATTGATACCTGGTTGATGGGGTTCTGGGAGTTCTTCTACTCCCCAAGCCCGGCCCGAAGCCAGGCTTGACTTGTGAGAGTTTGGTCCACTAGGCTGTTGCTTGGAGCGGCCCGCAGGCCCACATACCCACCACAGCCCGGTTGGTCCGGCACTCCTTGGAGGAAACAATCTAGTTTCCTCTTGAAAATGTCCACGGTTGTTCCAGCAATATTTCTAATGCTCGCTGGGAGGATGTTGAACAACCGTGGACCTCTGATGTTTATACAGTGTTCTCTGATTGTGCCCATGACACCTCTGCTCTTCACTGGTTCTATTCTACAGTTTCTTCCATGTCGATCACTCAAGAACGTTGTTATTTTACTGTGTAGATTTGGTACTTGACCCTCCAGTATCTTCCACTTGTATATTATTTCATATCTCTCTCGTCTTCTTTCTAATGATTACATTTAGAGGACTTTGAGACGATCCCAATAATTAAGGTACTTTATTGCGTCTATGTTCTCTGTATTCCCTCTATTTCAGCAATCTCTCCTGCTCTGAAGAGGGAAGTGAGTACTGAGCAGTACTCGAAACGGGACAAAACAAGTGACTTGAAAAGTACAACCATTGTGATAGGATCTCTGGCTTTGAAAGTTCTCGTAAGCCATCCTATCATTTTTCTGGCTGTCGCAATATTTGCTTGGTTATGCTCCTTAAACGTTAGGTCATCAGACATTATTATTCCCAAATGCTTTACATGCTGTTTTCCTACTATGGGCACATTTGATTGTGTTTTGTACCTTGTATTATGCATAAGGTCCTCATTTTTACCGTACCTGAGAACCTGGAATTTATCACTGTTAAACATTATGTTATTTTCTGTTGCCCAGTCGAAAATTTTATTAATATCTGCTTGAAGTTTTTCAATGTCTTCAGCCGAGGTAATTTTCATACTGATTGTATTAAAGGATTGTATGTATGTAGTCGATTTTCATACGACTACAGAGCCTAGTTCAAGAGCTTCAACTCAAGAGATAACAAGAAGATGATGAAGTTGCTATCACACTTCGTTTAGAACAAGGAAAATCAGACTAGAGCAGCGGTGTCAGGAGTTGGAACTTGAAAGTACCCACATATCTCAGTGCCAGGTAACAGGAGCTAACTTACCAGTACGTTTTAGCCCCACGCAGCCTCCACTGGTCTGAGGCTGCCTCCACTGGTCTGAGGCAGCCTCCACTGGTCTGAGGCAGCCTCTACTGGTCTGACGCAGCCTCCACTGCTCTAATGTTACCTCCACTGGTCTGAGGCAGCCTCCACTGGTCTGAGGCAGCCTCCACTGGTCTGAGGCAGCCTTCACTGGTCTGAGGCAGCCTCCACTGGTCTGAGGCAGCCTCCACTGATCACATCAGTGAGGCAGCTTCACTGGTCTGGTAGGTTCAAAATGATGCTGCCTTTTGTAGAGACTGGGGGTGGATTCATTTTTTGTGTCTTTTGAGGCCTTGGCCACGAAAGACAGTTAGCCCCCTTCTCCCCACCTTCCCCTCTCTCATCCCCATATTCCTACCCTCCTCCTCCCTCTTACTTCCAACTTCAAACAGCTAATTTCCATTTCCATGCAAAGTAAATGATGATAGTGTATTGGTAAATTGCGCGAGTAACTGCAACACTCTATGCCCAACGCCCGCCCGGTTTCATCCCATATACAGTTCAGACTTCATGAAAATCGCTTTGATATACTGGATTATAGGCTATAGTTGTTAAAGCATTCAACTTAGGCCTACCCTAACCAACCTATGTCCCTCCCGCACCCCACACCAGTTTCCTACAAAATTGGGTGAGTCTACCCCCAAGTATCTGGCCTCCAACTTTGTACAGACAAAAATAAGACATTCTCTTAAAGTATTGATAACACTGACCATTGTCAACAGGAGCTCGTGGAGATGGCCGCGAAGAATGTTTGTCGCGGGAGCTCGGTGATGGAGGCGGCCAGAGACATCGCCGGCCAGCCTGTGAGTTCTTTCTTGTACTGAATATTTGTTTTCCGTTAACAAGTCCGTTCCAACTTTCCACTTCACTCAAACTAAACAACTGTTCTAAACATGCACTCAACACTTAAACACTTCCTCGTCTAGCTCTGGCAGCTGTTGAGGCTCAGTAGTGAACACTCCATGGAAGCTGACATTGAGCTCCTCACAACTATATATTTCCCCTCAAATTTAATTAATTAAAATCCATTCCAATCATTTAAAACACTCAGATTGAACAATTACTAGCCGACGGATTCAAACCATCCACTGCGCAAGTACTTCCATAATACTCTGTGACTCATTTTTAGTTACAGCCACAGAAATGGCTGTAATTAAGTTATTTCACTTGGGAACAATTCGCAACTTATTGGGTACAATTGCTTAACACTTCTAGATCACTTAAGAACATAAGAATAAAGGTAACTGTAGGAGGCCAGTTGGTCCATACGAGGCAGCTCCTATTTATAACCACCCAATCCCATCATATACATGTCCAACCCACGCTTGAAACAATCAAAGAACTCCACCTCCACCATGTTATGTGGTAATTGGATCCACAAATCAACAACCCTATTACCGAACCAGTATTAACCTAGATCTTTTCTAAATCTAAATGTATCCAGTTTATACCCATTGTTTCGTGTCCTGTCATGTATTGATACTTTTAATACCCTATGAATATCCCCTTGTTGACCAGACCACACACTAGAAGTTGAAGGGACGACGACGTTTCGGTCCGTCCTGGACCATTCTCAAGTCGATTGTCTTGACAATCTAGTGTGGTCTGGTCAACATACTTCAGCCACGTTATTGTGACTCATCGCCTGAATATCCCCTTTTTAGGCCCATTCATCCACTTGTACACCTCTATAATATCACCCCGAATTCTTCGCCTTTTTAGAGAATGTAATTTAAGCTTTGTCAATCTTTCTTAGAACATAAGAATATAAGATCAGAGGTAACTGCAGAAGGCCTATTGACCCATACGAGGCAGCTCCTATTTATAACCACCCAATCCCATCATATACATGTCCAACCCACGCTTGAAACAATCAAGGGACGCCGCCTCCACCACATTATGTGTAATTGGTTCCATAAATCAATTTCTCTCATATGATCATATAATTTCTTTATATGATCGTATGACAGGTTTCTAATTTAGGGGATTAACTTTGTTATCCTACGCTGGACACGTTCAAGTGAATTTATATCCATTCCATACTACGGCGACCAAAACTGAACTGCATAATCTAAACGAGGCCTAACCAGAGCAAGATATAGCTGAAGAACAACACCAGGTGTCTAATTAGTAACGCTTCGATTAATAAATCCCAGTGTCCTATTTGCCTTATTACGAAATTTTATCCATTGATTTTATGGTTTTAAATTCTTAATAATCATAACTCCCAGATCCCTTTCGCAATCTGACTTCGCAATCTCAACACCATGTAGCTCGTATCTTGTAACTCTATCATCATTACCTAGCCCCAAAACATTACATTTGTCAGCATTAAACTGCTTCTGCCAATCTTTTGACCATTTCAAAACCCTATTTAGATCCTCTTGAAGTGATAGTGAGCATTTTTCCGTGTTTATTTCCCTCCCGATTATTGTATCATAGGCAAATTTGCATATATTACTGTTCAAACCTGAATCTAAATCATTAATATATATTATAAATAACAGGTCCCTATATACAGCCTTGAGGCACTGCATTTACAACATTTTCTCACACTGACTTAACCCCATTTATACTAACTCTTTGCTTCCTTTGGTATAGCCATGCCCTAATCCAGCTTAATATAGCACCCCCAATACCACGAGCCTCTATCATTTTAATCAGCCTTTCATGTGGCACTGTATCAAAAGCTTTGCTAAAGTCAAGGTACACAACATCACAAACCTTACCACTATCAACTGCCTCAACTATGCTGGAATGAAATGATAGCAAATCTGTTGAACATGAACGGCCATTTGTAAAACCATGTTGCGACTCGTTTATTAATTTATGTTTTTTTCAAGATGAGGACGAATGGTATTTGCAATTATCGATTCAAGTAACTTTCCTACAATAGATGTTAGGCTAATTGGCTGATAGTTTAATGCAAGTGATCTATCTCCTTTCTTAAAAATTGGTACCACATTAGCAACCTTCTATGACTCTGGCACTCTGCCTGACTGTATTGATTTATTAAATATGGTAGAGTGGCTCGCAAAGCTCCTCTTTGCATTTCTTAAGCACCCTGGCAAACACTTTGTCTGGGGATTTGTTTGATTTGAGTTTCACTATTTGTTTAATGTAACGTCATCACTGGAAACTGCTAAACAAGTCAACCTGTCCTCTTCTCCACCCACATAGACCTGTTTGACTGAAGGAATATTGTTAAGTTCTTCTTTAATGAATACAGAGATCAAATATTATTAAAAATTCTACTCATCTCTTTGTCATTATTAGTTATCTGACCTGTCTCAGTTTTTAATGGACCTATCCTTTCCCTAATCTTTGTTCAATATAACTGAAAAAATCCTTTAGGATTTGCCTTTGCTTGCCCTGCTATGCGAACGTCATAGTTTATTTTTGCCCTCCTTATCTCTTTTTTGTTTTTTATCTCCTCCCCAGTTGGACGAATCCTTGTTTTAAATTGACTTCCCCACTCTTAATCCTTTTGTACCAAGCTCTGTTTCTAGCTATAAGGTTCTTCAGATCCTTTGTTATCCATTTCGGGTCATTAGTATTCAATCTATTCACTTTGTATGGTATACTACATTTCTGAGCTTTGCTTAGAATATTTTTAAATAAGTTATATTTTGGGTCAACATCGAAATCCCTTTTTACATCACCCATCGCTGGGTTCACGTCTCGCTCCAAGACCGGCCCACCCTCCAAGCCCAGGACTTTCCAATCTGTTTCAATCAAAAAATGTTTTAGGCCATTAAAATCAGCTTTTCGAAAATCTGACACTCTAACAGAATGTTCTCCTACAGGTCTATTCCATTTTATGCTAAATCTGATTTCTTTGTGATCACTGTTCCCTAGCTCACTCTCTATTTCGATGTCATTAATTTGTGCTTCTCTGTTTGTTAACACTAAGTCTAAAATATTATTTTCATGTGTTGGTTCCTTAATCTGTTGCTTAAGAAAGCAATCGTCAATTAATTCTAGAAAATCTTCTGCTTCATTATTCCCTTTTCTGTTAATCCTATTTATTCCACTAAAATTATAGTCACCCATGACACAAATACTGTTTGAAATAGAAGCTCTAGATATTTTATCCCATAGATGCTTTGCTTCCATTCTGTCTAAGTTTGATGGCCTGTGTATTACTCCTATTATAAGATTTCTAGCTTTTTCGTTTAATTCTAACCAAATAGATTCTGTGTGGCTAAGTTTTGATTCCCACTTTGAGACGACATTTCAAATTTTCACTAAGATATATGGCAACTCCCCTCCTTGTCTAATATATCTATCAAGTGACATAGTTTAAATCCGTTTATTTGATATTCAGCTAATAGTTCTCTATTTTCTACATTCATCCCCGTTTCGGTAAGTGCAATAATATCTATTGTTTTTGTGCAGACAAGAGCATTTAATTCGTTTATTTTGTTTCTTAGACTTCTACTGTTAGTGTAATCTACCCTAAGTGTATTGTTATTTTGAGGCCCTACTCTTTCCCTTATCATTTTGCCAAGCTGTTTTACCCACAAACACATACTTTTATTATTTTCTTTTTCCATATCAATTCCCATACCACTATCTACTAACAGTTTAAACCCTAACCCCATCAACCAAAGGTTCCAACGAGCTCGCAACAGCAACAACCCCAGCCCTAGATAAATGCACCACATCACGAGCATACATGTCATTTGTTCCATAGAAGTTATCAATGAATGATATTGCATTTGATTTACAATATTTGTTCAGCCGGCAATTGACACCAAGTGCCCTCGACAACCATTCATTTCCAACTCCCTTTCTTGGAAGAATGCAACATATGATCGGGATTCCTCCCTTGCTCCTAACTAATTCTATGGCTGTTTTAAACCTTTGTATCAGTGCCTCACTCCTAACTCGACCAACATCAGTTCCACCAGCACTGATACAAATAATATACAGTTTGTTCCCATTTCCAGCCATAATATCATGCATGCTGTTAACAATATCACCAATTCCAGCTCTCAGATAGCAAACCCTTAACCTGTTCCCCCTATCTCTGGCACAAAAAGTTCCTTCCAAATACCTCACCTGGGAATCTCCCACGACCAAAATTCTCGTAGGTACTTCCTTAACTTTCTGAGCACCTTGAGGGACC
Source organism: Procambarus clarkii (assembly GCF_040958095.1). Lineage (NCBI taxonomy): Eukaryota > Metazoa > Arthropoda > Malacostraca > Decapoda > Cambaridae > Procambarus > Procambarus clarkii. The sequence goes on from NC_091211.1 coordinate 5,374,498, forward strand.
TGCGCTCCCTTCGTTGCCTTCCCTTTCAAGCACACTGCAGGCTCCCTACAGCACTCGTCTTCCAACAAGGCGAATGAGTTGGAAGTTTTGAGGACATCGGTAGGCTGCCTTGCCAGTCTTCTTAAGACAGATGACCTTTGCGACATTCCAAGGCGAGGATTTTTTAATACTGGTTTTCTCCTTTATTTCTTCTAGAAGTTGTTTCAGCTGTCGTAGCTCCTCCCGTAGGGAATCCAACTCTGTCCTCAGAGCACCACATAGATTCATCAGTTTTTTCACTACAACTTCCATTATTACTTTGATAGCACAATCGGAGTTCCAGGTAACACATCTTCTCACTGTGAATATCTGCACATCACTGATAATTGGGTGATGGATTGTTACGGATACATTAGATACAACCTGATGCAGTGTTTCACTCTGCGGGTGACCTCGTGGTACAAATATCTCTCTATATCTTGAAACCGTAATTATTCTTCAAGAATAACGCATCTTGGATTCTGACAGCAACCCACGGTAGAGGGAATCCAAACGGATTAACGAGGGGATGTTTAGCGTCGCGTTAACGGAGGTCTATACTATTGGCCAATCTTTCACGTCCAGCAGGGACATAGGGACACCTTAAGAATGCTTGCGAGGTGCGGGCCGGCCTAGCTGCTGGGGCCCAAACACTGTTTCCTTGTCTCTTCCAGAGGACCACTCAGAGGGTTGGCACATGGTGCTGCTACGTATCACAAGTCTCTCTTGTGGTGGCGTGATGCCTCTGACGTCGTCGCATGTAGAATGCCTGTGTTTAAACATGTGGTCGAGGGGACTAACCTTCTTGACCACGAGCTCTCACTCTATAATTGGATATATGCATAATTAGAGTTTCTACCGTAAGATATAATTGCATCGACTTATCTCCTTTAGGAATAATGCCCGGGCGGCCACAGTGGTATTACCTGACAGCTGGTAGCATACACTGTCTATAGATACCCTACATGGTTCACCCAAGGTTCATAATAACAAATTTAGCCCCGGTGCACTCGACTTGTGCACTCAGTGAGAAATCACAAAATGGCGGTTTGCACTCATAACCACACATTTTAAGCTAGCTGGTGATGTGACCTCTCAAAACTACAAGGTGTTCTCACACTAACTTTTGTTTTAGTGTTAGTAGGTAATGGGACCGTAATACCCAGAGCCAGTAACCAATAATTAAGGAGATAATGTGCTGAGGCAGTACTTAGGGAAATGCTGATGAAAAGCTACTGGTACTAATAATAGGTTTATTCAATGAACTTACTAATACACAGGGAGCTTGACTTTACATTAATCAAGAGTGACACGACGAGAACTAAACAAACTATTCACAGCTCTAGTATGAGACACTCGGTCCCAACCTACTTGACGAGTCGATGTGAACTAAATGAACACAAGGGAACACACTGACACTAACTGCAAACGACACTTGCAGTATCAAAGGGAGGCCCAACAGGACACTCGGGCAGCACACAAGAATACCATGAAATACACAACACACAATCATGACCAAAATAAATGTACATAGCATATATTACTGTAATCAAAAGCACAATGATTAATTATCACATCACTATGACATTAATCATAACTAAATTAATAACACATCATTGAGACAATAATCATAAATGATTAAATATACACACGGAGACACTATACGTGTATGTGGAGTAGATTAATCCTCTTATACCTGAACAAGTGTCCAGAGAGTTTTCATCGCAGGTAAACGTTTTAAGAGCTGTGGGTCACTCTGATTACTCTGCCCCTCATCTGTTGCGGTGGACATGAAATTGTATTTAATCGGTTAGTTATTCACTGAGGTCGACAGAATGGCACTAAACAGACTTGAGTGTAAAATGCCTGATAGACTAGGAATAGTGATATTCCTGGACCTCGAGACAGCCTTTGAACTGGCTAGCGCCCCAGATATTCTCAGCTGTCTCATCGACAAAGAGGCAACAGCCTCATCGCAGGCAACCTGCTCTCCTGGACCAAAAACTGTCTCATAAACAGAGAAGCAGATTAAAACTTCATTGGCATAGTCTCTGAATACAAAAGACCATGGCTCACAAGTGGCATTCTCAACTCAATCAACAAGAAACATGAATATGAAAAGAAAGTTAGGATTGGCCTAGTTACAAAGGAAGTAGCTAAAAGGTACTCATCAATGCTTACCAGTATCATAAGAAAGGCAAAACTTGCATATTATGTGAATAGATTCAATGAAGCAAAAGGCAACATGAAAAGCACTTGGAAAACTATCTCTAGTATCCTAGGAACTAAACAACACTCACATAACCAAATAAAACTCTACAAGGATGGGGATATACCGTCAACTGATTTAGAAACGGCAAATGAATTTAATAGTTTCTTTTCATCGGTTGGTGCTAATCTTGCCAGTAAAATCCCACAGACTCAGACACATATTAACACATATCTCTCAGGCAGCTATCCAAACTCTCTTCTCCTTTCACCAATCAGCCCGACAGATGTTGTGTCCATCATACATTCTCTAAAAACCAAGGCAGGGAACACCAGTGAAATTCCGTCCATTGTGTACAAGAGAGCCTCCCATGCCCTTGCCCCACCCATAGCACTACTGTTCAACAAATCTATAGAGTATCACACCTTCCCTGATATCCTCAAAAAAGCAAGAGTAACGCCAGTCCATAAAGGAGGCAATCCGGCGGACATAAACAATTATAGACCAATATCAAATCTACCCATTCTATCAAAAATATTTGAAAAAATTATTTACAAACAGCTCTATTCCTACCTCGTAAAATTCGACATACTCAGCCCCTGCCAGTTTGGCTTCCGGTCCCAAAAGAGCACCAATGATGCAATCATTAGTCTCCTTGACATTATCTACTCAGCCCTTGACAAAAATGAGTTTCCGATTGGACTCTTCATTGACCTAAGAAAAGCCTTTGATACTGTTAATCACAACTACCTCTTACTTAAACTCCAGCATTATGGAATCCGAGGCCTTGCCCTTGACTACATCCGATCCTATCTTAGTGACAGACACCAATATGTAACCATCAATGATACAACTTCTTCCACTCTACCAATTACCGTTGGAGTGCCACAGGGCAGCATCTTAGGACCTCTTCTATTTCTTATATATATAAACGTTCTGCCTAATGTCTCTAATATTCTCAAACCTATATTGTTTGCTGACGATACTACCCTTATCTACTCAAACCTCAACCCACATACACTAAATAATGTTGTGAATAATGAATTAAAAAAAGTCCACTTATGGATGTCAACGAACAAACTAACATTAAACATCGAAAAGACTTACTACATCTTATTTGGAAGCAAATCATCAAATGCAATTCTGCTACAGATAGACAACATTAACATCAGTAATAAAAATGATGGCAAGTTTCTTGGCCTATTCCTAGACAAGAGACTCAACTTCAGCACCCACATTCAACACATAACTAAGAAAGTCTCTAAGACAGTTGGTATACTCTCCAAAATCAGATATTATGTTCCTAACTCTGCTCTCCTCTCACTATATTATGCACTAATCTACCCCTATCTTAATTATGGTATCTGTGCATGGGGGTCTACCACTGCAAACCACCTTAAGCCCATCATCACACAGCAAAAATCTGCTATCAGAATAATAACTAACTCTGCTTTCAGACAACACTCAGCTCCCTTGTTTAAATCCCTAAACTTGCTAAATATTAACTCCCTCCACACATTCTCTTGTGTCAACTACATTTACAAAACCCTGTTCTTAAATGCAAACCATGCTCTGAAACTCTCCCTGGACAGATGTAATAGGACCCATTATCACCACACCAGAAATAAATATCTCTTTGATATCCCCAGGGTCAAACTTAATCTGTGTAAACACTCTATGCAAATTAAGGGACCTAGTCTATGGAACTCACTCCCTAGTGAATTGAAAAACTGTAAAACTTTTGCCTTATTTTAAAGCAAAACCAAAAAGTACCTAACTTCATCTTCTTAGTTTCCTACACTGAGCTTTAAATTTGCTCTGTACCTAGTGTTACCCAATCTCCTAATTTTTATGTAATATCAAACAACCTTATCATTGTGTTCATTGCTGTCTTCTTTTATGTGCTAGCCATATGCTGTATTGTGACTACCAATTTTTGTCAACTACCATTCAAGCTGTCATTGCAATCAATCTTATATTGTTTCTGCTGTATTGTGCCTACCAATTTGTTCTCAACTACCATTTTAAGCTGTCATTGCAATCAATCTTAGCTACCAATGTGCTTTAATACACTGTACCTACAATTTTCTCTCATCTTCTTTTTTTTTTCATTTCATGTAATCTGTTATCATTTTTTGTCTATAAATTTTGCAAGTATTTACCTCCTTAAAATTTTCTTAGATTAAGGACCTGCCCGAAACGCTGCGCGTGCTAGTGGCTTTACAAGACTGTAATTACCATATTTGTATCCTCACATTCCTTATGTACATTCTTGTATATGCATAAATAAATAAATAAATAAAGACATGAAAATGGTACACCGCAAGGAGGTATTCTCAGCCCCTTCTCTTCAACTGTTTATGGAAAGAATAATGAGACTGAAACTCCCACAACACTGCAGGCTGCTAAACTACGCGGACGACTTTGTCATCATCATAAAAGGAAGGGATGCGGGGCGTTTTGCACCCAAATGCTTAGACTGCATCAATGAAGAAGCAAAACAGATTAGTATCGAACTCAACCCCAGAAAGACAAAAGCCATGCCCATAAAAATAGTGAAGCCCAACATCCAACTCACAGTACGCGGTCAACCAATTGAATATGTGGACACCTGTCAGTATCTAGGAATAATCCTGGGCACACACAAATTTTAATGCTGAGGTCACTTACTTGCGAGAGAGAATTGCGGCCCGGACGGCAATCCTCAGGTCGCTAATCTCCCTCTCTGGAAGAGCCGATCTGCAAGTCCTTCGCACATACTATGTACAGGCAGTCAGATCAGTGATCGACTATGCCGCATCTGCACTCACAAGTCTATCACAACAACAGTGGAAAAAAGCTTGAAGTTGCCCAAAACAATGCTATGAGCACTGCCCTAGGAGCTCCTATGTGGACCAGGCTTGAAACTCTAAGACTGGAAACTGGTTTGCCCTCCTTATAAGAAAGAATATCTCAAAGAACAGCTACGATTATCAATAAGATAACTGTTTTCCCTGATCCAGTCTCAGTACGACAAGCCTTGGCGGTTGGACTTTGCCAAAACAATAGTAACTCTTGGGCTGCCAGAGTGGGAGAAGTCCTAAACAGACTACAATTTAAAAAAACATTATCCTTAATAGAGGAGGTGATTAACCTCACCCAAAGTACACTTGTTCCCCACCGTGGGAGGAGCCTACCTTCAAAATATTAGTAGAAGGTCTTCCGATGAAAAAGGCTGCCTATGATCTAACAATCCTAAGATGCATCATAGAAAAGCAAATGAGCAGCATTGCGGAAGCAGAAGCCACCCACATCTTCACAGACGGATCGGTTGACATAGAATATGAAAGTGCTGGCGCTGCTCTTTGCACGGACAGCGAACAGGCATATTAAAGACTGGAAAGACCAGTATCATCAACCCAAACTGAGCTGTTTGCCATACAACAAGCATTCGCATATGTGATAGTACAAAACACTCAGAATGCAATCATACACGCAGACTGAAAAGCTGCATTTCAAATATTAGAACAAAAGCAGTGGAAAGGCAACGTGGAAATAATTACCACTATTATATATCTTGGAGCAGTAGCTAAAGGCAAAAGACTCAGCATCAAACTAAACTGGATCCCATCCCATGTTGGAATCGCATTAAATGAGAAAGTCGATGAAACTGCTAAATTAGCAACTCATCATCCAGTGATCCACAAAATAATGCAATCCAGCTTAGAGTACATAAAAAGCACCATCACCAAAAACTCTCACATTTCAACAAAGCCTATCTATAACAGATAATAGCAGAAGGTTCGTCCTCTGCAAAATGGTATCTTTAGGCCACGAAGTTCGACAGGTTAAATATCCCAAAAAGGAATCCACAGGGAAATAACAGTTCGGTTATATAGACTACGTCTAGGTTACAGATGCAACTGGGAGATTGGAGAAACCCAGAGAATGGGAATGCATCTTCTGCCAAACAATCACAGAAAAGCCAATACTTCACTATCTCCTGGAATGTGAAGCAACCAACGACCTTACAAGAGCTTTAAGAGTCCCTGAATCTTGCAGTAACCACCCTGAAGTCATCACCACTGCAACTCTTCTGGTGATGAAAAGTGTCCAGTTGATTTGGAGGAAGGAGGTAATAAAAGTATGTGTTTGTTTTAGAAACAAAGTGGCAAAATGATCAGGGAAAGAGAAGGGCCTCAAAATAACAATTCACTTTAGGGTATATTACACAAACAGTAGAAGTCTAAGAAACAAAATAAACGAATTAAATGCTCTTGTCTACACAGAAAAAATAGATATTATAGCACTTACCGAAATGTTGATGAATGTAGAAAATAGAGAACTATTAGCTGAATATCAAATAAATGTATTTTAACTATTTCACACAGATAGATATATTAGATGAGGAGGAGGAGTAGCCATATGTTAGGGAAAATCTAAAATGTAGTCTCAAAGAGGGAATCAAAACTGAGCCACATACAAAAACTATTTGGATAGAATTAAACGAAAGAGCAAATAATCTTATAATAGGAGTTATACATAGGCCACCAAATTTAGACAGGATGGAAGCAAAGCATCTATGGGATGAAATATCTAGAGCATCTAGGTCTAGCAGTATTTATGTCATGGGTGACTTTAATTTTAGTGGAATAAATTGTTCTAACAGAACAGGGAATAATGTAACAGAAGATTTTCAAGAATTAATTGACGATTACTTTCTTAGCCATCACAATAAGGAACCAACGCGGGAAAATAATATTTTAGATTTACTGTTAACTAACAGGGAAACTCAAATTAATGACATCGAAATCGGGAGTGAGCTAGGGAACAGTGATCACAAAATAATCAGATTTAGCATAGAATGGAATAGATTTGTAGGAGAAAATTCTGTTAAAGTGCCAGATTTTCGAAAAGCTGATTTCAATAGCCTAAGAATTTTTTTTTGGGGGGGGCAAATAGATTGCAAAGTCTTGGGCATGGGGGGGTAAGCCGGTCTTGGAGCGAGACATGAACCCAGCGATTGGTGACGTAGAAGGGGATTTCGATGTGGATTCAAAATATAACTTATTTAAAAATATTCTAAGCAAAGCACAGGAATGTAGTATACCATACAAATTGAATAGATCGAATACTAATGACCCAAAGTGGATAACAAAGAATTTGAAGAACCTTATAGGTAAAAAGAGAGCTTGGTACAAAAGGATTAAGAATGAGGAAGTAAGTTTAGAACAGGAATTCGTGCAACTGGTTAGAAATGTTAAAAAAAAGAGATAAGGAAAGCAAAAAGAAACTATGAAGTCCGCATAGCAGGGCAAGCAAAGACAAATCCTGAAGTTTTTTTCAGATATATCGAACTAAGACTTGGGAAAGGATGGGTCAATTAAAACCTGAGACAGGTCAAATAACGGATAATGACAAGGAGATGAGTAATATTTTTAATAAATATTTTACATCTGTATTTACTAAAGAGGAACTCAACAATATGTCTTCAGCCGAACAAGTCTATGTGGGTGGGGATGAGGACAGGTTGACTAGTTTAGCAGTTACCAGGGAGGATGTAATTAAACAAATAGTAAAACTAAAACCAAACAAATCCCCAGGGCCGGATGAAGTGTTTGCCAGGGTGCTTAAAGAATGCAAAGAGGAGCTTTGCGAGCCACTGTCCACCATATTTAATAAATCAATAGAGTCAGGCAGAGTGCCAGAGTCATGGAAGGTTGCTAATATGGTACAAATTTTTAAGAAAGGAGATATATCACTTGCGTCAAACTATCGGCCAATTAGCCTAACGTCTATTATTGGAAAGTTACTTGAATCGATAATTCGTCTTCATCTTGAAAAACATAAATTTTTAAATTAGTCGCAACATGGTTTTACAAATGGCCGTTTATGTTTAACAAATTTGCTATCTTTTTTATTCCAGCATAGTTGAGGCAGTTGATAGTGGTAAGGATTGTGATCCTGTGTACCTTGACTTTAGCAAAGCTTTTCATACAGTGCCACATGATAGACTGATTAAAAAGATACAGGCTCATGGTATTGGGTGCTATATTAAGTTGAATTAGCGCATGGCTATTCCAAAGGAAACAGACAGTTAGTATAAATGGGGTTAAGTCAGAGTGGGATAATGTTGTTAGTGGTGTGCCTCAAGGCTCTGTCCTGGGCCCTCTGTTGCTTATAAAATATATATAGTGATTTAGATTCAGGTTTGAGTAGCAGCATTTGCAAATTTGCCGATAATACAAAAATCAGTAGGGAAATTAACACGGAAGAAGACTCACTGTCACTTCAAGTTGATCTAAATAGGGTTTTGAAATGGTCAAAAGATTGGCTGACGCAGTTTAATGCTGATAAATGTATAGTTTTGAGGCTAGATAATAATGATAGAGTTACAAGATGCGAGCTGGATGGTGTTGAGATTGCGAAAGGGATCTGGGAGTTATGATTAGTAAGAATTTAAAACCAAAGGATCAATGTATGAATGCTCCTAATAAGGCAAATAGAACACTGAGATTTATTAATTGAAGCGTTAGTAACAAGACACCTGGTGTTGTTCTTAAGCTATATCTTGCTCTGGTTAGGCCCCATTTAGATTATGCAGTTCAGTTTTGGTCACCATACTATAGAATGGATATAAATTCACTTGAACGTATCCAACGTAGGATGACAAAGTTAATTCCCCAAATTAGAAATCTTTCATATGAAGAAAGATTAACAAAGCTTAAATTGCATTCACTGGAAAGGAGAAGAGTTAGGGGTGACATAATAGAGGTTTACAAGTGGATGAATGGACATAACAAAGGGGATATTAATAGGGTATTAAAAGTATCAACAGAAGACAGAACACGAAACAATGGGCATAAATTGGATAAATTGAGATTTAGGAAAGATTTGGGTAAATACTGGTTCAGTAGCAGGGTTGTTGATTTGTGGAACCAATTGCCACGAAACGTAGTGGAGGTGGAGTCCCTAGATTGTTTCAAGCGTGGGTTAGACGTGTATACGAGTGAGATTGGGTGGTTATAAATAGGTGCTGCCCTGTATGGGCCAATAGGTCTTCTGCAGTTACCTTTGTTCTTATGTTATTATCTTATGTTCTCATGTAAACATATCATAACATAATCATTGTCAAATATCATAACATAATCATTGAAACATATTAAAGCATAATCATTGACATAAATAATCAATGTCATTGTAATTGCATCAAACAGACACTTAGTTATTATTGGGAACATTTGCTCAGCTGATTTATCCCGTTTATCCCACAGATTAAAAATAGAGAATAACAAAGGCTGAAGCATACAGGTGGTGGTTAGGGATTATCCTTCTCCTCTACTTGTTCCTCTTCCTCACGTCTCTGTATGTGTGGATGACCATAAGCGAGTGATTCTGTGGGACTAATTAGATATCGCTTGTCATCAACAGCTGAAAGACCTCTCTTGGATGTTTCACATGTAGAGATCTATTCGTTATTGTTGCGGATGGATCGTGAAAAAAATTTAAAAGTTATGTTTGTGTCAAGGGTATTTTGGAAAGAAGCGTGAGAAAGTTTCTTATGCTCATGAAATGGCATCACTTTACATTTACAAATATGTTCTATATCAAAAGTTAAGATTTAATAAGATTTAGTTTATGAGAGATCAATTCTGTTATTATTTTATTTTTTACCTCAAACTTGAGAACTCCAAGTTTACCTTAACGTGCATTTGAGTACATGTTTTGCTTTTTGTCCAAGTTACTAATGTCCATGTAACTTTCTTTGTCATTTCTTCAAAAGCATCTTTACACGCCAGAGTGAAAATGAAATAGACTGTATCTGTATATATTAATCAAGCTCTTTCACAATAATGAGCTTTAACTGTGTTATACCAGAAATCTTACAATCTCTGCTATTTGCAAGATCCGATATCCCATATAAGGAGTGGTGACTTTAAAGTTATCTTTCATGACGGTACAGAGAACACAATCTGTGCTTAGTGAGACAGCTCTTTTATACAAAGGGTTTCTTGCATGCACTAGGAAAGCTTGTCGTGAAGTCACTAGGTACCGAGTGTTAGTGTAAAGAGAAGAGTTGGTCATAGATTTATCGAACAGATTTTTGATAATGAGTTTAAATGCCTTGGATTTACAAGGGCAATGGATTTACAAGGGCAAGATGTGTTCGACCGCTCTCTAATGTTTGTGGAAATATAATGTTTGAGATAAGGTGCCTGTCTAAATTCATAGATAGCTTTTACTCGTTCAATTTCCAATCAAAGTTTCATTAGTAACTGAAGGAAATCATGGCGTATTAATAGTCTTTCTGTGCCGAATTTGAAGCATTTAATGTTGGGTGTTTACTTGGAACCTTACAGTTCTCATCATTAAGAGTACACTTTCTATACTCTGATAAATATTCCTCCGTTATATTAGTGTCTGATAGTACGAGAGGTAAATCATCATTGTACCTTGTTACATCTGGAGATACCTGTTTAGTATCACATAAGATCCAATAACCCTTGTCAAGATTGCAGGGGATGTGTGCCAGCCCATGTTTTAACAAATAATCCTGTTCAAGGTCCGATAACTGTCTAATCCAACCTTGTGGAAGCAACTCTGCCATGCAAGCAGCGCATTAACTATTTAAGTCTAAACATAAGATGTGTGTATCTTCATGAGAGCTGGGGTTGGATGTAGTGTCCTTGTTCTTAGCTTGAGTGAACTGCCTTATAGATGATGTAAACCCCCCCGCGAAGATTTCTTCCTAGCAAGTCATATATGTTATGATTTTATATATATAGTCAAGTATAACTTTAGACTTGAACAAGAAAGCGTCCCAGTCATAGCTCGGCCGTGACACGTAGAAGACAATGTTTAATTGATCAATTTCCTTTAAGGACTTACGCCAGAGTGAAAATATGTCAACAAGCATCCCTATATCAACTTTAAGTATAAAAGGAGATAATCTTTAATGATCTCGTATTTCCCTAATCTGAAGACATGAAGAGCGTGGGTGTAATATTCCTCAGAAAGAGGAGTGTCATTCAAAGTGTTATAAAACTGGTCACGTGGAGGGAGTTGACGTTCATCCAATATGTCAATTTATGAAGTGTAATCGTAGCAGAGAATCATTAATCTTTCCCCGACATTAACAAAGATCTAACTTCCTTAGTTACATCTCTGAATATATGGTCTGTATACTTGAGCAGTTTCTTACTCTGGATGTGATCAGTCACTAAACTTGCCAATGACCCGTAAAGGTGCGCCAAGAACCTGAGTGTACTAATGGTGACTTGCATGAATTTAAATCCTTCTTTAGAAAGGATGTCAATTTCCCGATGAGGTGTTTTTGGTAGTTCCTTTAGTATAATTCCGAGATCATAAGCTGCATTATAGGAAGATGTGTTTAAGTGCCTGCGAGCATTAATGCACTGTAAATGGCAACGAATGCAATATGCGCCTAGATAGTTATTATCTTTATAGTTATTATCTGGCTTTGGTGTCTATATTTACCCTTCCCTCTTCTGAACACTTTATGACATAACTCACAACAACTCTGTCTCTTAAACTTTCTCCCCTGTTCTCCAGACAAGTTTTTAGGGGAGTTGGGGAGCTGAGCATAAATTGCTTTCCAAGAAGTCTCTAACTTTGTGATAAAATTATTAACTGCATCGGGTCCTAAGTAAAAATAAGTTTATACAACAATGAAATCTTTATATCGTATGTACTAGCTCTATCTATAAATCGATCAATTTTTTGTAAAATCTCTTGTATGTATGTACCTTACCTGAATAAACATTTATTTATTTATTTATTTATTTATTTATTTATTTATTTATTTATTTATTTATTTATTAATTTATTTATTTTTTATTATCTAATACCATGTAAGCATAGGCAATGGCTTTGTGTAGGCTCTCGATCATTCCTCGGGGATTTGGACGATCGAGTAAGCATTCGAAATTGCGGTAAGCAGTATGAGTAACACCATGTCCTCCCTTAGTTCTTAAATACGATTTTGTTATCCAGATCGCAGAAAGCGAACACCTGGATAACTGTGCACGACTCTTCGTGTGCCTTTATCTCTTCTGGTGAAGCGTGTAATAAACACGTATGGCAGAATTTGTGAGAAGCAGGAATTCTACCTGAGTGATAGCTTATACTCTTAGCAAACTTGTCAAAAACTTAGATAGGACATAAATGTTTGCCTGCCAATAACTAAAGAGAAACTAGCTAAAGCCTAGGTAAACTGGGATAGTATCGGTTGTTTTCTTCTGTTACTCTATACATGAAAATATGTTGTTTATATAAGGATTAAATTTATCTTAGATTATGAAAATATACAAGAGAGAGAGAGAGAGAGAGAGAGAGAGAGAGAGAGAGAGAGAGAGAGAGAGAGAGAGAGAGAGAGAGAGAGAGAGAGAGAGAGAGAGAGAGAGAGAGGGAGAGAGGGAGAGAGGGAGAGAGGGAGAGAGAGAGAGAGAGAGAGAGAGAGAGAGAGAGAGAGAGAGAGAGAGAGAGAGAGAGAGAGAGAGAGAGAGAGAGAGAGAGAGAGAGAGAGAGAGAGAGAGGGAGAGAGGGAGAGAGGGAGAGAGAGAGAGAGAGAGAGAGAGAGAGAGAGAGAGAGAGAGAGAGAGAGAGAGAGAGAGAGAGAGAGAGAGAGAGAGAGAGAGACAGACAGACAGACAGACAGAGACAGAGACAGAGACAGAGACAGAGACAGAAAGAGAGATGGAGATGTAGAAGGAAATAACACCGTAACAATGACAGATAATTATTTAGTTGGTGAGAGGTGGCAAGTAGAGCGATGATAAGAGTCGTTAAGGTACGGTAATGAGAGTGTGACAGTAACACCACCTGGGGGCATATTAACACAGTGGTCTAGAAGGAGAGGTCATAACTAGGTTTACCTAAAATGACAAGCGGGGGCGAGCGTGATCACAGTCTTCTGAGTACAACAATTGGGAGTTATGGAGGCGGCAGAGGACGACAGGGCCCACTTGACATCTAGAAAGACTAAGTACTTTGATAAGGCAAAGATGCTAATTTGATAAGGATAACGGTTGAGAGTTGATCTGATGTTCATGAAATAACTATGTTTAGCGAACAAAGGGCCGACAGTTGTCCTGATATAACTATGTTGAGCGATTATAGTAGTAAGGCAGAGATGATTATACAGAATTGTTTCTATGTTCACAAGGGATGAATTATAGGAATGTAACAAGAGAATAAACTTAGTACATGAGAGAGATGTGAAAACATTACCATTTGTGACGAACAAACCTGAGAAGGTTGGGGGTGTGAGGGGAGGGCTGGGGGAGAAGGGTGGGGGTGTGAGGGGAGGGCTGGGGGAGAAGGGTGGGGGTGTGAGGGGAGGGCTGGGGGAGAAGGGTGGGGAGGTCTGGGGGAGAAGGGTGGGGGTGTGAGGGGAGGGCTGGGGGAGAAGGGTGGGGGTGTGAGGGGAGGGCTGGGGGAGAAGGGTGGGGGTGTGAGGGGAGGTCTGGGGGAGAAGGGTGGGGGTGTGAGGGGAGGGCTGGGGGAGAAGGGTGGGGGTGTGAGGGGAGGTCTGGGGGAGAAGGGTGGGGGTGTGAGGGGAAGGTCTGGGGGAGAAGGGTGGGGGAGAAGGATGGGGGTGTGAGGGGAAGGTCTGGGGGAGAAGGGTGGGGGTGTGAGGGGAAGGTCTGGGGGAGAAGGGTGGGGGTGTGAGGGGAGGTCTGGGGGAGAAGGGTGGGGGTGTGAGGGGAAGGTCTGGGGGAGAAGGGTAGGGGTGTGAGGGGAGGGCTGGGGGAGAAGGGTGGGGGTGTGAGGGGAGGGCTGGGGGAGAAGGGTGGGGGGTGAGGGGAAGGTCTGGGGGAGAAGGGTGGGGGTGTGAGGGGAGGGCTGGGGGAGAAGGGTGGGGGGGTGAGGGGAAGGTCTGGGGGAGAAGGGTGGGGGTGTGAGGGGAGGTCTGGGGGAGAAGGGTGGGGGTGTGAGGGGAGGTCTGGGGGAGAAGGGTGGGGGTGTGAGGGGAGGGCTGGGGGAGAAGGTTCGAGGTGTGAGGGGAGGGCTGGGGGAGAAGGGTAGGGGTGTGAGGGGAGGTCTGGGGGAGAAGGGTGGGGGTGTGAGGGGAGGTCTAGGGGAGAAGGGTGGGGGTGTGAGGGAAGGGCTGGGGGAGAAGGTTCGGGGTGTGAGGGGAGGGCTGGGGGAGAAGGGTGGGGGTGTGAGGGGAGGTCTGGGGGAGAAGGGTGGGGGTGTGAGGGGAAGGTCTGGGGGAGAAGGGTGGGGGAGAAGGATGGGGGTGTGAGGGGAAGGTCTGGGGGAGAAGGGGGGGGTGTGAGGGGAAGGTCTGGGGGAGAAGGGTGGGGGTGTGAGGGGAGGTCTGGGGGAGAAGGGTGGGGGTGTGAGGGGAAGGTCTGGGGGAGAAGGGTGGGGGTGTGAGGGGAGGGCTGGGGGAGAAGGGTGGGGGTGTGAGGGGAGGGCTGGGGGAGAAGGGTGGGGGGGTGAGGGGAAGGTCTGGGGGAGAAGGGTGGGGGTGTGAGGGGAAGGTCTGGGGGAGAAGGGTGGGGGTGTGAGGGGAGGTCTGGGGGAGAAGGGTGGGGGTGTGAGGGGAAGGTCTGGGGGAGAAGGGTGGGGGTGTGAGGGGAGGGCTGGGGGAGAAGGGTGGGGGTGTGAGGGGAGGTCTGGGGGAGAAGGGTGGGGGTGTGAGGGGAGGGCTGGGGGAGAAGGGTGGGGGTGTGAGGGAGGTCTGGGGGAGAAGGTTGGTGGTGTGAGGGAGGTCTGGGGGAGAAGGGTGGGGGTGTGAGGGAGGTCTGGGGGAGAAGGGTGGGGGTGTGAGGGGTGGGCTGGGGGAGAAGGGTGGGGGTGTGAGGGGAGGGCTGGGGGAGAAGGTTGGTGGTGTGAGGGAGGTCTGGGGGAGAAGGGTGGGGGTGTGAGGGGAGGGCTGGGGGAGAAGGGTGGGGGTGTGAGGGGAATTCTGGGGAGAAGGGTGGGGGTGTGAGGGGAGGGCTGGGGGAGATGGGTGGGGGTCTGAGGGGAATTCTGGGGAGAAGAGAGGGGGTGTGAGGGGAGGGCTGGGGGAGAAGGGTGGGGGTGTGAGGGGAATTCTGGGGAGAAGGGTGGGGGTGTGAGGGGAGGGCTGGGGGAGATGGGTGGGGGTGTGAGGGGAATTCTGGGGAGAAGGGTGGGGGTGTGAGGGGAGGGCTGGGGGAGAAGGGTGGGGGTGTGAGGGGAAGTCTGGGGGAGAAGGGTGGGGGTGCGAGGGGAGGTCTAGGGGTGTGAGGGGAGGGCTGGGGGAGAAGGTTGGGGTGTGAGGGGAGGGCTTGGGGAGAAGGTTGGGGGTGTGAGGGGAGGGCTGGGGGAGAAGGGTGGGGGTGTGAGGGGAGGGCTGGGGGAGAAGGTTGGGGGTGTGAGGGAGGTCTGGGGGAGAAGGTTGGTGGTGTGAGGGAGGTCTGGGGGAGAAGGGTGGGGGTGTGAGGGAGGTCTGGGGGAGAAGGGTGGGGGTGTGAGGGGGAGGGCTGGGAGAGAAGGGTGGGGGTGTGAGGGGAATTCTGGGGAACTGGGTGGGGGTGTGAGGGGAGGGCTGGGGGTGTGAGGGGAAGTCTGGGGGAGAAGGGTGGGGGTGTGAGGGGAGGTCTGGGGGTGTGAGGGGAGGGCTGGGGGAGAAGGTTGGGGGTGTGAGGGGAGGGCTGGAGGAGAAGGTTGGTAGTGTGAGGGGAGGGCTGGGGGGAGAAGGTTGGGGGTGTGAGGGGAGGGCTGGAGGAGAAGGTTGGGGGTGTGAGGGGAGGGCTGGGGGAGAAGGGTGGGGGTGTGAGGGGAGGGCTGGGGAGAAGGGTGGGGGTGTGAGGGGAGGGCTGGGGAGAAGGGTGGGGGTGTGAGGGGAGGGCTGGGGGAGAAGGTTGGGGGTGTGAGGGGAGGGCTGGGGGAGAAGGTTGGGGTTGTGAGGGGAGGGCTGGGGGAGAAGGTTGGGGGTGTGAGGGGAGGGCTGGGGGAGAAGGTTGGGGGTGTGAGGGGAGGGCTGGAGGAGAAGGTTGGGGGTGTGAGGGGAGGGCTGGAGGAGAAGGTTGGGGGAGTGAGGGGAGGGCTGGGGGAGAAGGTTGGGGGAGTGAGGGGAGGGCTGGGGGAGAAGGTTGGGGGTGTGAGTGGAGGGCTGGGGGAGAAGGGTGGGGGTGAGAGGGGAGGACTGGGGGAGAAGGTTCGGGGTGTGAGGGGAGGGCTGGGGGAGAAGGGTGGGGGTGTGAGGGGAGGTCTGGGAGAGAAGGGTGGGGGTGTGAGGGGAGGTCTGGGGAGAAGGGTGGGGGTGTGAGGGGAGGGCTGGGGGAGAAGGTTCGGGGTGTGAGGGGAGGGCTGGGGGAGAAGGGTGGGGGTGTGAGGGGAGGTCTGGGGGAGAAGGGTGGGGGTGTGAGGGGAGGTCTGGGGGAGAAGGGTGGGGGTGTGAGGGGATGGCTGGGTTAGAAGGTTCGGGGTGTGAGGGGAGGGCTGGGGGAGAAGGGTGGGGGTGTGAGGGGAGGTCTGGGGGAGAAGGGTGGGGGTGTGAGGGGAGGGCTGGGGGAGAAGGGTGGGGGTGTGAGGGGAGGGCTGGGGGAGAAGGGTGGGGGTGTGAGGGGAAGGTCTGGGGGAGAAGGGTGGGGGTGTGAGGGGAAGGTCTGGGGGAGAAGGGTGGGGGTGTGAGGGGAGGTCTGGGGGAGAAGGGTGGGGGTGTGAGGGGAAGGTCTGGGGGAGAAGGGTGGGGGTGTGAGGGGAGGGCTGGGGGAGAAGGGTGGGGGTGTGAGGGGAGGTCTGGGGGAGAAGGGTGGGGGTGCGAGGGGAGGGCTGGGGGAGAAGGGTGGGGGTGTGAGGGAGGTCTGGGGGAGAAGGTTGGTGGTGTGAGGGAGGTCTGGGGGAGAAGGGTGGGGGTGTGAGGGAGGTCTGGGGAGAAGGGTGGGGGTGTGAGGGGAGGGCTGGGGGAGAAGGGTGGGGGTGTGAGGGGAATTCTGGGGAGAAGGGTGGGGGTGTGAGGGGAATTCTGGGGGAGAAGGGTGGGGGTGTGAGGGGAGGGCTGGGGGAGAAGGGTGGGGGTGTGAGGGAGGTCTGGGGGAGAAGGTTGGTGGTGTGAGGGAGGTCTGGGGGAGAAGGGTGGGGGTGTGAGGGAGGTCTGGGGGAGAAGGGTGGGGGTGTGAGGGGAGGGCTGGGGGAGAAGGGTGGGGGTGTGAGGGGAATTCTGGGGAGAAGGGTGGGGGTGTGAGGGGAGGGCAGGGGGAGATGGGTGGGGGTGTGAGGGGAATTCTGGGAGAAGGGTGGGGGTGTGAGGGGAGGGCTGGGGGAGAAGGGTGGGGGTGTGAGGGGAAGTCTGGGGGAGAAGGGTGGGGGGTGCGAGGGGAGGTCTAGGGGTGTGAGGGGAGGGCTGGGGGAGAAGATTGGGGGTGTGAGGGGAGGGCTTGGGGAGAAGGTTGGGGGTGTGAGGGGAGGGATGGGGGAGAAGGTTGGGGGTGTGAGGGGAGGGCTGGGGAGAAGGTTGGGGTGTGAGGGGAGGGCTTGGGGAGAAGATTGGGGGTGTGAGGGGGAGGGCTGGGAGAGAAGGGTGGGGGTGTGTGGGGAGGTCTGGGGGAGAAGGGTGGGGGTGTGAGGGGAGGTCTGGGGGAGAGGGGTGGTGGTGTGAGGGGAGGGCTGGGGGAGAAGGGTGGGGGTGTGAGGGGAAGTCTGGGGGAGAAGGGGAAGAAGTGATTCATTGATTGATTGATGAAGATTAAGCCACCCAAAAGGTGGCACGGGTATGAATAGCCCGTAAGTGGTGGCCCTTTTGAGCCATTACCAGTATCAACAGCTGACACTGGAGATCTGTGGAGGTGCGGCTGCACCCTGCGTGGCGGGAGATGTCTCCCGTGAGCTCATTAAAAAAGTGAGAGGGAGCCGTGTTGTTATCGTAGATAATGAGAGCGGGGGAGGGTAGGAAGGGGTGAAGATTAGAGTGGGGGGGGGGACGGCGTGGTGGTGACATTAGGGTGAGACTAGTTTCTGGGGGAGGGGGAGCTGATGCTGGTGATGTATGGTGGCTGTCACTTCCCCTGGTGACCATGGTGATGTATGGTGGCTGTCACTTCCCCTGGTGGTCATGGTGATGTATGGTGGCTGTCACTTCCCCTGGTGACCATGGTGATGTATGGTGGCTGTCACTTCCCCTGGTGGTCATGGTGATGTATGGTGGCTGTCACTTCCCCTGGTGGTCATGGTGATGTATAGTGGCTGTCACTTCCCCTGGTGGTCATGGTGATGTATGGTGGCTGTCACTTCCCCTGGTGATGTATGGTGGCTGTCACTTCCCCTGGTGACCATGGTGATGTATGGTGGCTGTCACTTCCCCTGGTGATGTATGGGGGCTGTCACTTCCCCTGGTGGTCATGGTGATGTATGGGGGCTGTCACTTCCCCTGGTGACCATGGTGATGTATGGTGGCTGTCACTTCCCCTGGTGACCATGGTGATGTATGGGGGCTGTCACTTCCCCTGGTGACCATGGTGATGTATGGGGGCTGTCACTTCCCCTGGTGGTCATGGTGATGTATGGGGGCTGTCACTTCCCCTGGTGACCATGGTGATGTATGGTGGCTGTCACTTCCACTGGTGGTCATGGTGATGTATGGTAGCTGTCACTTCCCCTGGTGACCATGGTGATGTATGGTGGCTGTCACTTCCCCTGGTGGTCATGGTGATGTATGGTAGCTGACACTTCCCCTGGTGATCATGGTGATGTATGGTGGCTGTCACTTCCCCTGGTGACCATGGTGATGTATGGTGGCTGTCACTTCCCCTGGTGATCATGGTGATGTATGGTGGCTGTCACTTCCCCTGGTGATGTATGGTGGCTGTCACTTCCCCTGGTGACCATGGTGATGTATGGTGGCTGTCACTTCCCCTGGTGATCATGGTGATGTATGGAGGCTGTCACTTCCACTGGTGGCCATGGTGATGTATGGAGGCTGTCACTTCCACTGGTGGCCATGGTGATGTATGGAGGCTGTCACTTCCCCTGGTGATGTATGGTGGCTGTCACTTCCCCTGGTGACCATGGTGATGTATGGTGGCTGTCACTTCCCCTGGTAGCCATGGTGATGTATGGAGGCTGTCACTTCCCCTGGTGATGTATGGTGGCTGTCACTTCCCCTGGTGGTCATGGTGATGTATGGTGGCTGTCACTTCCCCTGGTGATCATGGTGATGTATGGAGGCTGTCACTTCCCCTGGTGACCATGGTGATGTATGGTGGCTGTCACTTCCCCTGGTGGCCATGGTGATGTATGGAGGCTGTCACTTCCCCTGGTGACCATGGTGATGTATGGTGGCTGTCACTTCCCCTGGTGACCATGGTGATGTATGGTGGCTGTCACTTCCCCTGGTGACCATGGTGATGTATGGTGGCTGTCACTTCCCCTGGTGGTCATGGTGATGTATGGTGGCTGTCACTTCTCCTGGTGATGTATGGTGGCTGTCACTTCCCCTGGTGGTCATGGTGATGTATGGTGGCTGTCACTTCCCCTGGTGATGTATGGTGGCTGTCACTTCCCCTGGTGATGTATGGTGGCTGTCACTTCCCCTGGTGGCCATGGTGATGTATGGAGGCTGTCACTTCCCCTGGTGATGTATGGTGGCTGTCACTTCCCCTGGTGGTCATGGTGATGTATGGTGGCTGTCACTTCCCCTGGTGATGTATGGTGGCTGTCACTTCCCCTGGTGGTCATGGTGATGTATGGTGGCTGTCACTTCCCCTGGTGACCATGGTGATGTATGGTGGCTGTCACTTCCCCTGGTGATGTATGGTGGCTGTCACTTCCCCTGGTGGTCATGGTGATGTATGGTGGCTGTCACTTCCCCTGGTGATCATGGTGATGTACGGTGGCTGTCACTTCCCCTGGTGGTCATGGTGATGCATGGTGGCTGTCACTTCCCCTGGTGGTCATGGTGATGTATGGTGGCTGTCACTTCCCCTGGTGGTCATGGTGATGTATGGAGGCTGTCACTTCCACTGGTGGTCATGGTGATGTATGGTGGCTGTCACTTCCCCTGGTGGTCATGGTGATGTATGGTGGCTGTCACTTCCCCTGGTGGTCATGGTGATGTATGGTGGCTGTCACTTCCCCTGGTGGTCATGGTGATGTATGGAGGCTGTCACTTCCCCTGGTGATGTATGGTGGCTGTCACTTCCCCTGGTGACCATGGTGATGTATGGTGGCTGTCACTTCCCCTGGTGATCATGGTGATGTATGGTGGCTGTCACTTCCACTGGTGGTCATGGTGATGTATGGTGGCTGTCACTTCCCCTGGTGACCATGGTGATGTATGGTGGCTGTCACTTCCCCTGGTGACCATGGTGATGTATGGTGGCTGTCACTTCCCCTGGTGACCATGGTGATGTATCGTGGCTGTCACTTCCACTGGTGGTCATGGTGATGTATGGAGGCTGTCACTTCCCCTGGTGATGTATGGTGGCTGTCACTTCCCCTGGTGACCATGGTGATGTATGGTAGCTGTCACTTCCCCTGGTGGTCATGGTGATGTATGGAGGCTGCCACTTCCCCTGGTGATGTATGGTGGCTGTCACTTCCCCTGGTGACCATGGTGATGTATGGTGGCTGTCACTTCCACTGGTGGTCATGGTGATGTATGGTGGCTGTCACTTCCCCTGGTGACCATGGTGATGTATGGTAGCTGTCACTTCCCCTGGTGGTCATGGTGATGTATGGTGGCTGTCACTTCCCCTGGTGATGTATGGTGGCTGTCACTTCCCCTGGTGACCATGGTGATGTATGGAGGCTGTCACTTCCCCTGGTGACCATGGTGATGTATGGTGGCTGTCACTTCCACTGGTGGTCATGGTGATGTATGGTGGCTGTCACTTCCCCTGGTGACCATGGTGATGTATGGAGGCTGTCACTTCCCCTGGTGACCATGGTGATGTATGGTGGCTGTCACTTCCACTGGTGGTCATGGTGATGTATGGAGGCTGTCACTTCCCCTGGTGATGTATGGTGGCTGTCACTTCCCCTGGTGACCATGGTGATGTATGGTGGCTGTCACTTCCACTGGTGGTCATGGTGATGTATGGTGGCTGTCACTTCCCCTGGTGACCATGGTGATGTATGGTGGCTGTCACTTCCACTGGTGGTCATGGTGATGTATGGAGGCTGTCACTTCCCCTGGTGATGTATGGTGGCTGTCACTTCCCCTGGTGACCATGGTGATATATGGTGGCTGTCACTTCCCCTGGTGACCCTGGTGATGTATGGTGGCTGTCACTTCCCCTGGTGGTCATGGTGATGTATGGTGGCTGTCACTTCCCCTGGTGACCATGGTGATGTATGGTGGCTGTCACTTCCCCTGGTGACCATGGTGATGTATGGTGGCTGTCACTTCCACTGGTGGTCATGGTGATGTATGGAGGCTGTCACTTCCCCTGGTGATGTATGGTGGCTGTCACTTCCCCTGGTGACCATGGTGATGTATGGTAGCTGTCACTTCCCTTGGTGGTCATGGTGATGTATGGAGGCTGTCACTTCCCCTGGTGATGTATGGAGGCTGTCACTTCCCCTGGTGACCATGGTGATGTATGGTGGCTGTCACTTCCACTGGTGGTCATGGTGATGTATGGTGGCTGTCACTTCCCCTGGTGACCATGGTGATGTATGGTAGGTGTCACTTCCCCTGGTGGTCATGGTGATGTATGGTGGCTGTCACTTCCCCTGGTGATGTATGGTGGCTGTCACTTCCCCTGTTGACCATGGTGATGTATGGAGGCTGTCACTTTCCCTGGTGACCATGGTGATGTATGGTGGCTGTCACTTCCACTGGTGGTCATGGTGATGTATGGTGGCTGTCACTTCCCCTGGTGACCATGGTGATGTATGGTGGCTGTCACTTCCACTGGTGGTCATGGTGATGTATGGTGGCTGTCACTTCCCCTGGTGACCATGGTGATTTATGGAGGCTGTCACTTCCCCTGGTGACCATGGTGATGTATGGTGGCTGTCACTTCCCCTGGTGGTCATGGTGATGTATGGAGGCTGTCACTTCCCCTGGTGATGTATGGTGGCTGTCACTTCCCCTGGTGACCATGGTGATGTATGGTGGCTGTCACTTCCCCTGGTGATCATGGTGATGTATGGTGGCTGTCACTTCCACTGGTGGTCATGGTGATGTATGGTGGCTGTCACTTCCCCTGGTGACCATGGTGATGTATGGTGGCTGTCACTTCCCCTGGTGACCATGGTGATGTATGGTGGCTGTCACTTCCCCTGGTGACCATGGTGATGTATCGTGGCTGTCACTTCCACTGGTGGTAATGGTGATGTATGGAGGCTGTCACTTCCCCTGGTGATGTATGGTGGCTGTCACTTCCCCTGGTGACCATGGTGATGTATGGTAGCTGTCACTTCCCCTGGTGGTCATGGTGATGTATGGAGGCTGTCACTTCCCCTGGTGATGTATGGTGGCTGTCACTTCCCCTGGTGACCATGGTGATGTATGGTGGCTGTCACTTCCACTGGTGGTCATGGTGATGTATGGTGGCTGTCACTTCCCCTGGTGACCATGGTGATGTATGGTAGCTGTCACTTCCCCTGGTGGTCATGGTGATGTATGGTGGCTGTCACTTCCCCTGGTGATGTATGGTGGCTGTCACTTCCCCTGGTGACCATGGTGATGTATGGAGGCTGTCACTTCCCCTGGTGACCATGGTGATGTATGGTGGCTGTCACTTCCACTGGTGGTCATGGTGATGTATGGTGGCTGTCACTTCCCCTGGTGACCATGGTGATGTATGGAGGCTGTCACTTCCCCTGGTGACCATGGTGATGTATGGTGGCTGTCACTTCCACTGGTGGTCATGGTGATGTATGGAGGCTGTCACTTCCCCTGGTGATGTATGGTGGCTGTCACTTCCCCTGGTGACCATGGTGATGTATGGTGACTGTCACTTCCCCTGGTGACCATGGTGGTGTATGGTGGCTGTCACTTCCACTGGTGGTCATGGTGATGTATGGAGGCTATCACTTCCCCTGGTGATGTATGGTGGCTGTCACTTCCCCTGGTGACCATGGTGATATATGGTGGCTGTCACTTCCCCTGGTGACCCTGGTGATGTATGGTGGCTGTCACTTCCCCTGGTGGTCATGGTGATGTATGGTGGCAGTCACTTCCCCTGGTGACCATGGTGATGTATGGTGGCTGTCACTTCCCCTGGTGACCATGGTGATGTATGGTGGCTGTCACTTCCACTGGTGGTCATGGTGATGTATGGAGGCTGTCACTTCCCCTGGTGATGTATGGTGGCTGTCACTTCCCCTGGTGACCATGGTGATGTATGGTAGCTGTCACTTCCCCTGGTGGTCATGGTGATGTATGGAGGCTGTCACTTCCCCTGGTGATGTATGGTGGCTGTCACTTCCCCTGGTGACCATGGTGATGTATGGTGGCTGTCACTTCCACTGGTGGTCATGGTGATGTATGGTGGCTGTCACTTCCCCTGGTGACCATGGTGATGTATGGTAGCTGTCACTTCCCCTGGTGGTCATGGTGATGTATGGTGGCTGTCACTTCCCCTGGTGATGTATGGTGGCTGTCACTTCCCCTGTTGACCATGGTGATGTATGGAGGCTGTCACTTTCCCTGGTGACCATGGTGATGTATGGTGGCTGTCACTTCCACTGGTGGTCATGGTGATGTATGGTGGCTGTCACTTCCCCTGGTGACCATGGTGATGTATGGAGGCTGTCACTTCCCCTGGTGACCATGGTGATGTATGGTGGCTGTCACTTCCACTGGTGGTCATGGTGATGTATGGTGGCTGTCACTTCCCCTGGTGACCATGGTTATGTATGATGGCTGTCACTTCCACTGGTGGTCATGGTGATGTATGGAGGCTGTCACTTCCCCTGGTGATATATGGTGGCTGTCACTTCCCCTGGTGACCATGGTGATGTATGGTGGCTGTCACTTCCCCTGGTGACCATGGTGATGTATGGTGGCTATCACTTCCACTGGTGGTCATGGTGATGTATGGTGGCTGTCACTTCCCCTGGTGACCATGGTGATGTATGGTAGCTGTCACTTCCCCTGGTGGTCATGGTGATGTATGGTGGCTGTCACTTCCCCTGGTGATGTATGGTGGCTGTCACTTCCCCTGGTGACCATGGTGATGTATGGAGGCTGTCACTTCCCCTGGTGACCATGGTGATGTATGGTGGCTGTCACTTCCCCTGGTGATGTATGGTGGCTGTCACTTCCCCTGGTGATGTATGGTGGCTGTCACTTCCCCTGGTGATGTATGGTGGCTGTCACTTCCCCTGGTGGTCATGGTGATGTATGGTGGCTGTCACTTCCCCTGGTGACAATGGTGATATATGGTGGCTGTCACTTCCCCTGGTGGTCATGGCGATGTATGGTGGCTGTCACTTCCCCTGGTGATGTATGGGGGCTGTCACTTCCCCTGGTGACCATGGTGATGTATGGTGGCTGTCACTTCCCCTGGTGGTCATGGTGATGTATGGTTGCTGTCACTTCCCCTGGTGATGTATGGGGGCTGTCACTTCCCCTGGTGGTCATGGTGATATATGGTGGCTGTCACTTCCCCTGGTGATGTATGGTGGCTGTCACTTCCCCTGGTGACCTTGGTGATGTATGGAGGCTGTCACTTCCCCTGGTGGTCATGGTGATGTATGGTGGCTGTCACTTCCAGTGGTGATGTATGGGGGCTGTCACTTCCAGTGGTGATGTATGAGGGCTGTCACTTCCCCTGGTGATTATGGTGATGTATGGTGACTGTCCCTTCCCCTGGTGATCATGGTGATGTATGGTGACTGTCACTTCCCCTGGTGATGTATGGGGGCTGTCACTTCCAGTGGTGATGTATGGGGGCTGTCACTTCCCCTGGTGACCATGGTGATGTATGGTGGCTGTCACTTCCCCTGGTGATGTATGGTGGCTGTCACTTCCCCTGGTGGTCATGGTGATATATGGTGGCTGTCACTTCCAGTGGTGATGTATGGTGGCTGTCACTTCCCCTGGTGACCATGGTGATGTATGGTGGCTGTCACTTCCCCTGGTGACCATGGTGATGTATGGTGGCTGTCACTTCCCCTGGTGACCATGGTGATGTATGGTGGCTGTCACTTCCCCTGGTGACCATGGTGATGTATGGTGGCTGTCACTTCCCCTGGTGACCATGGTGATGTATGGTGGCTGTCACTTCATCTGGTGACCATGGTGATGTTTGGTGGCTGTCACTTCCCGTGGTGACCATGGTGATGTATGGTGGCTGTCACTTCCCCTGGTGACCATGGTGATGTATGGTGGCTGTCACTTCCCCTGGTGACCATGGTGATGTATGGTGTCTGTCACTTTCCCTGGTGACCATGTGTTACGGCCCTATTGGGTCGCAACTGGGTTCTCCTCTGATGTTATTAGAGTTTGGGTATCCGGCCCTAAGTTAGTAGTGGCTTTCAAGGGGTGTGTTCCGTAACGCAAGTAAATTAAAGGGGAAGGGGATACTAATGCACTAATTTAAATATATTATTTAACCACCACCATAAATAAATAACAATCAGTCACACGGGGTTATAAATACACTCTAATGTACAGAATTGTCTTCCTCTGAAGACATAGGATGCTCCACGGTGCTCACGATGAGTAGCCCTGGTTCTCTTCTTTGGCCCACGAAGAATCCTCCGATTCTCTCGGGGAATCTACCCCGGCCACAGGCCAGCCAAATCACAGTTCCACTGGGTGCACCGTCGTGGAGGCCTTCAACCACAAATCCAGCCTGTAGCTGGCAGGTTCCAATCAGCTCCGCTGTGTAGGCCACTCCACGACCGATACTAGGGTTGCGAGCCCTAGGCAGGAGTCTCGTGTGATTCCACAGATCACTCTCCTCTTCTCTCCACACCACAGTGGCTAGTCTCCTCCACCAGCCAGCCCCCAGATAAGACGATTCCTGGTACTGCTACACCACAGGCAGGCTAACACACTCAACAGTGTTCGTCCGGGGGTGACTCACAGCTTCTGCAGCAAACACGTGGAGAGACTATGGCTGCCTTGGGTAGACTGCCTCATCGTCCAATACAGCAGTCCCAGGTCGACTCTGTAATCAGACACGTCATTAGTACTAGGGACACTCTAGGGCACCTCACTTACAGGCTTAGACACAAACGTCCACCTATCCACTCCATAGATGGCGTTGCTGTCTAAGCGCCACCTCACCAGAGGTCAGCAGCGGCTATGTCATGAGCTGATCAAGACGGGAAATCAGCCCCTGTGGCCGGTATATCCTGTCCTCACTAGATGTCGTCGTCCATTTGGAGGGGGTTTTAGGAGCTGACCCTCAGATGACGTTGTCATCACTGCTCCGTGCTACGACGCTGGGCTCAGGTCCGTAACACCTCCCCACCAAAAAGAATTTGGTTTGGGTTTCTATAAAAGAAAAAAAAAACCAAATTAGTATGTGGATACTACTCCAAACGGGCTCACGTACACTAAAAACTGGAATGGCGAGGATGTCTTGTCCATAGAACTGTCTTAATGAGCAACTCTGGCATAAAGGAAACTTGCAGATGGAAGGCGATGACCTGCCTGATGTGATCTTCCACACCTCCACTAAGATGTCAAGCAGGGGCATAATCTCACGTGTCCCAAGTAAGGATTGGTATAGACACGATCTGGGGCGATCGACTCGACACTTCCCTGTGTCGTGGCACTGATGATGGCTGGTCACAGACGGCATTTCTGGTACCGGTCCGGTAGCCTTTCAGGGAGACGGGAACCTGGAATACAGGGGTCTGATAATTTAGAGCAGGGGTCTCCAAACTATGGCCCGCGGGCCACATCCGGCCCGCCACATACTCTCATCCGGCCCTCCAAACAAATCCCTGTGTGGTGGCCTTGAAAAAATAATTATCGTACGAATGGCATCACAGAATTATTCAAAGCTGGGGCTGCTGACTGGTGGCGCTCAACCCGAGTCAGTTTTCCTCCCTCTCGATAGTGTGACGCACAGATACTAATACTGGTAGGTATGTGTTGTGCATTACAACCAATCAGTTGTGTATAACTGTATATTGTGGGGATGGAGGGCGAGTGGGGCTTCGCTGCTTCCGTTTCAGGGAGCACAAACACTGTACAATATTCTTTTCTCTGTACTTTGACAATGCCTTTATCTTAGTTATACAAAATAGCAATTTCATTTTTTATTCCTCCGGCCCGCATAAATATGGGAAATATATAATGTGGCCCTTACATTGAAAAGTTTGGAGACCCCTGATTTAGAGTGACAGCGATAGTTAAATCAGTACTCACAGCATAAGCCTCTACCAGGTCCACCCCTAGTCCCAACAGGGCTGCTCGTACATCGAAGATGGCATTCGCTCTGCCACCGTCAGGTCGACTAACGTTCCGTATAACGCTGCATCTAGGCTCAGCAATCACGCGGGGGGTGTCAACCTGTCCGAAACTGTCACTCATAATATCACTTCTCATACCTCCTGTATCTACCATCACCTTCCAGGTTCCTTCTTTGACTGTAACACTCACAGTGCACGTCTCTAATCCCTGGGATCTCTTCGCGATGTTCATGGGAGCCACCATCCGTCGGGTCGTCCACTGGTCCTTACTGAAAATACACATAAGAATAAAACAAAATACTGCTAAGAAACGTATGGCCAACTGAGGGATAAGCTTCCTGAGCCTGTAATGTCCATAGCCGGCTATATCCATTAGCCTGGTTTGGACCGAAGAGGGCACTAGAACTTTTGCACATACCTCCGACGTCTGGGGAATCTCTGGCCGGTTCAATGAACGTTGTACCTTGCCATACCGCAAGTACTCAGGTGCCTTCACTCCAGACTCTGGGGTATCCGTGGGTGTTCGTACACGAGGCCTCTCTTCTCACTCAGTCGCTTCTGCCATCGTAACCTCATGTTCCTCGTCGGGAGAAGAATCAGGAGACTCTGCTAGAATGCTCTCGATCTGTCGGGTAGAGGACAAATTAAACATATTATTTAATTACGGGTCTGTCTGTACCTGGATATTACCAATGCCTGCTGTTACCTCGGACCTTGCTGTTCCGGCTGGCTCGTCCACAACCTTGAGATGTCTGTAGTCCCAACCTGTCACCAAGTCGTTGGCTAGTATCACGTCAATCCCAGCTATAGGTAAGGTATCGACTACTGCCAACGCATATGTGCCGCTGAAGTTAGGCGAGTCTAGATGTATCGGCACTAAGGGGGCGACATACTGTGTCCTAGGAAACCCAACCAGGACAACCTTTTGTCTCCCATCCACACTCACTCCCTCGGGTAACGAGTTTCTCACGATCAGGGACTGGGCTGCTCCACAATCTCTGAGCACTACAACTGATCTACCAGTATGATCACTCGATACATACCCGTCTGAAGTGTGAGGGGAAAACAATCTTGGTTCTTCCTGACTAGTCATCAGGGACGGGGTTCCCTCTGGTGGTGTCACTCGGCTCATCAACATCACCTCCCTACGTGGGCCGCTACCTCTTCGGCCTCGGCACATAGCAGCTACATGCCCTTTCTGCCCACAAGTCCAGCACACCATATTCCTCCTCGGACTACAGTGTTTCGGACTGTTAGGACTGGTCCTTCGAGGGCTACTTGGGGGGCGTCTTCACAGCGCTTTGTGGGACGGGTCTCTCTTCTTCCTGACGAGGCTTACCAAACAGACAGGGGTAATTCTTCGGGACATACCTAGTGGAAGACCTATGTGTTAAGATGTACTCTTCAGCCATGGTGGCTGCCGCACGTAAGGTCTCCACCTGCTGTTCCTCTAAGTACGTCTTCAGATCTCCAGACAGACAGTCTTTGAAGTCCTCTAACAGTATGAGCTGCTCGAGGTCTTCTTTGGTCTCCACCTTCTGAGAGGCACACCATTCCTGGAAAAGCCGCTCCTTGATGGTTGCGAATTCGGTGAACGTGTGCTCCGAGGTCTTTTTCAGGTTTCTGAACTTCTGCCTGTACGCCTCAGGTACCAATTGGTACGCCATGAGCACCACCTTCTTCACCTTGTCGTAATCGCCGTTGTCATCAAGGGACAACGTGGAGTAGGCGATTTGGGCCTTCCCAGTCAAGACGGACTGTATCATTATGGCCCAATTCTCCTTTGGCCACTCCAAAGAGGCTGCGACTTTCTCGAAGGCCGCGAAGAACTTCGAAACTTCCTTCTCGTTGAACTTCGGGACCATTTTGATGTTCCTTACCGGATCGAAACTACTTGTTTCCATTGTTTGCCTCCCACCGCCTAATCGCAATACTTCTAGCTCATGTTGTCTCTCTTTTTCTTTTTCTTCTCTTTCTCACTCTTCTCTTCTTTCTTCTCTTTCTCTTTCTCGTTCTTCTCTTTCTCTTTCTCGTTCTTCTCTTTCTCTTTCTCGTTCTAATTCTAAACGCCTCATCTCTAATTCTTTTTCTTGTCTCTCTCTTTCCATTTCTAATTTCTTCCATTCTATCTCGCGATTTATTTCCAAGGCACGCATTTTGACAGTTAGCAAGCTTATATTCAGCTCACCTGCATCGCTTTCAATGTCACTGCCCTTATCTTCCTTTTCTGTGGAAGCTACTTCCTCACTTTCTTTCGTATTTTGTGCCTCGCTTTCCTCTTTCTCCTCGGCCTTCAAATGCCGGTGAACCTTGGACAAGATCTCCACACGGGAATCACTGGCACGTATCTTGATCTCCAGATAGGCACTTACTAATACAAGTTCCTGTTTCCCCAGATATTTCAATCTGGCTAGACAGTCTTCCCTGTTCAGAAAGGCCTGAACATCGTCCAGATCGTGGATGGTCGTTTTTTCTGCTATTGTCACTTAGATGGAACACTAGCACTTAACACACCGCTTCACTTTAGCACTTAACGCACCGAGCACTGTACTACGTCAATATTGCACTTTATCGCACCTAACACCGCACTTGCCAATATTGCACGTAATTACACCGGACACCGCACTCTACAATATTGCACTGAATCATACCGAACACCGCACAGGACGTATAACGTCCTAATAGTTACACACAGGGGGAATTATTTACAAGGGATTGCGCTACTTCACCACCCCTGTCAAATATACTTGACAAGGGGTCGGATCCCGCTGGGGATGCCAATTATGTTACGGCCCTATTGGGTCGCAACTGGGTTCTCCTCTGATGTTATTAGAGTTTGGGTATCCGGCCCTAAGTTAGTAGTGGCTTTCAAGGGGTGTGTTCCGTAACGCAAGTAAATTAAAGGGTAAGGGGATACTAATGCAATAATTTAAATATATTATTTAACCACCACCATAAATAAATAACAATCAGTCACACGGGGTTATAAATACACTCTAATGTACAGAATTGTCTTCCTCTGAAGACATAGGATGCTCCACGGTGCTCAAGATGAGTAGCCCTGGTTCTCTTCTTTGGCCCACAAAGAATCCTCCAATTCTCTCGGCGAATCTACCCCGGCCACAGGCCAGCCAAATCACAGTCCCACTGGGTGCACCGTCGTGGAGGCCTTCAACCTCAAATCCAGCCTGTAGCTGGCAGGTTCCAATCAGCTCCGCTGTGTAGGCCACTCCACGACCGATACTAGGGTTGCGAGCCCTAGGCAGGAGCCTCGTGTGATTCCACAGATCACTCTCCTCTTCTCTCCGCACCACAGTGGCTAGTCTCCTCCACCAGCCAGCCCCCAGATAAGACGATTCCTGGTACTGCCACGCCACAGGCAGGCTAACACACTCAACAGTGTTCGTCCGGGGGTGACTCGCAGCTTCTGCAGCAAACACTTGGAGAGACTATAGCTGCCTTGGGTAGACTGTATCATCGTCCAATACAGCAGTCCCAGGTCGACTCTGTAATCAGACACGTCATTAGTACTAGGGACACTCTAGGGCACCTCACTTACAGGCTTAGACACAAACGTCCACCTATCCACTCCATAGATGGCGTTGCTGTCTAAGCGCCACCTCACCAGAGGTCAGCAGCGGCTATGTCATGAGCTGATCAAGACGGGAAATCAGCCCCTGTGGCCGGTATATCCTGTCCTCACTAGATGTCGTCGTCCATTTGGAGGGGGTTTCGGGAGCTGACCCACAGATGGCATTGTCGTCACTGCTCCGTGCTACGACACTGGGTTTGGGTCCGTAACACCATGGTGATGTATGGTGGCTGTCACTTCCCCTGGTGACCATGGTGATGTATGGTGGCTGTCACTTCCCCTGGTGACCATGGTGATGTATGGTGGCTGTCACTTCCCCTGGTGACCATGGTGATGTATGGTGGCTGTCACTTCTCCTGGTGACCATAACTTTTTCTTCACATGCATTTTGAAAGCCATTATTTCTAATTACAGTGTATGCTGCACCAGTCCTGCCATTGGCAGGATTAGATTGTTTTTTTTTTTTTTTTGCAGGGATATTCCTGAGTGGGCCCTAAGCCTCAGGCTGGCCCACTAAGTGTTGGTTGTTTCTGCTTTACTTGGGCAGAGTATGAGTATTTATGACTCGTATGGTCGCTTCAGTAAGATATTGCCATATGTGTTTAACAACTTCTTCTGCTCTGTTGAATCTAAGTTGAAATCTTAATGGATTTGTAACTCTGCACTGTGTTAGATAATGTTCCAGTGGTCTGTTGGGCATTTCTCCACAGTGCTGACATTTCCTCTCATCTTCCGGAACCTGTAAGCCTATTTTCCATGCACATGGGTATCCAAGCCTGATGCGATGTAAGTGTACTTCTGTTGCTCTACTGCTCCCTTTCATCAAACTAAGCGGATCGTAGTTGGTTGAATTCTTGTACCAACCCGCAGATCCTGATATTACAACTGCTGTGTTGTGGTCACTGTACATCTTTAGCATTGCTCTGTTTCTAATTAAGGATTAGACGACCCATCAGTGTAGATTTGAATTCGGGAATGAAGCCGGGAATTCATTCCCGGCTTCATTATAAATTTCCTCCAGATATTTATGACTTACTTCTTGTGGTTTTATGTTGGACTTTTTCATTGTCATGTCGTTGATGATAATCCTCCATGGTTCATACACCCAGGGAGGTAACCTCTCTACAGGTATGAGCTCATACCTGTAGAGAGGTTACACCCAACAAACCTCTTCCAAGCAATCCCCTCACCCAAGCAACCCCTCCCACCCAAGCAACCCCTCCCACCCAAGCAACTACTCACACCAAAGCAACCCCTCCCACCCAAGCAACCCCTCCCACCCAAGCAACCACTCCCACCCAAGCAACCCCTCCCACCCAAGCAACCTCACCCACCCAAGCAATCCCTCCCACCCAAGCAACCCCTCCCACCCAACCAACCTCTCCCACCCAAGCAACCCCTCCGACCCAAGCAACTCCTCCCACCCAAGCAACCCCTCCCACCCAAGTAACCCCTCCCACCCAACTAACCCCTCCCACCCAAGCAACTCCTCCCACCCAACTAACCCCTCCCAGCCAAGCAACTCCTCCCACCCAACTAACCCCTCCCACCCAAGCAACCCCTCCCACCCAAGCAACTCCTCCCACCCAAGCAACCCCTCCCACCCAAGCAACCACTCCCACCCAAGCAACCACTCCCACCCAACTAACCCCTCCCATCCAAGCAACCCCTCCCACCCAAGCAACTCCTCTCACCCAAGCAACCTCTCCCACCCAACCAACCTCTCCCACCCAAGCGACCCCTCCCACCCAAGCAACTCCTCCCACCCAAGCAACCACTCCCACCCAAGCAACCCCTCCCACCCAAGCAACCCCTCCCACCCAAGCAACCCCTCCCACCCAACCAACCTCTCCCACCCAAGCAACCCCTCCCACCCAAGCAACCACTCCCACCCAAGCAACCACTCCCACCCAACTAACCCCTCCCATCCAAGCAACCCCCTCCCACCCAAGCAACTCCTCTCACCCAAGCAACCTCTCCCACCCAACCAACCTCTCCCACCCAAGCGACCCCTCCCACCCAAGCAACTCCTCCCACCCAACCAACCACTCCCACCCAAGCAACCCCTTCCACCCAAGCAACCCCTCCCACCCAAGCAACCCCTCCCACCCAAGCAACCCCTCCCACCTAAGCAACCCCTCCCACCCAAGCAACCCCTCCCACCCAACCAACCTCTCTCACCCAAGCAACCCCTCCCACCCAAGCAACTCCTCGCACCCAAGCAACCACTCCCACCCAACCAACCTCTCCCACCCAAGCAACCCCTCCCACCCAAGCAACCCCTCCCACCCAAGCAACTCCTCCCACCCAAGCAACCCCTCCCACCCAACTAACCTTTTTTGCTTTTCCTGTTTCCACCTGTAAGTAGCATAGAACTCAGTTTTTTCTTGGTAATATCATTATAATGGGGATCTCTAGCTATCTTAATTGGAAGCTTAGCATTCAGTTCCCTGATTCTGCTTTTACCCTTGGGGAGAGAAAACGCCTCTGGTAGATTAGATGTTTTGGCAGTTCTTGGGACTCCAA
Source organism: Procambarus clarkii (assembly GCF_040958095.1). NCBI lineage: Eukaryota > Metazoa > Arthropoda > Malacostraca > Decapoda > Cambaridae > Procambarus > Procambarus clarkii. The sequence continues at coordinate 5,408,142 of NC_091211.1, forward strand.
GAATGATTGTCATGGCTTCATTTTGTATGCTCCCAAGCTCTTTCATATCGATTGGGGAATAAGTGCACAAAACTTGTGCGGCATAGTCTATGACGGAGCGCACGTAGGCTGTGTACATCATTTTAAGCACAGCAATAGAGGGCCCATGCCCATTCCAGGTCATGGGATGGGCTTTCAGTGCCATGGGGTAGATATTTACATGTCCCTATGAGTTGGTTGAGTTCTTCTTTCTTCCCCTTGTTAGAGCCGACAGTGACGCCAAGGTACCGATAGTGGTCAACCCACTCAGGTGTTTCACCATTAATTTGTAGTTCTTCATTTCTCTTCGCTTGTGATGACAATATACTTTTGTTTTGTTTATGGAGAGAGTGAAACCAAGTACAACACATTTCCTTCCAAAGAGTTTAATTGTCTGTTTTATTTTCCCAAGGCTGGGGCTTGTATTAGGACATCATCTGCATATCCCACTTGTTGTGTTCCTTCCGAAAATTAAATGTTTGCAATGGCGTTCATAAGTATGTTAAATAGTGTGGGGCTTAAGTCCCCTCCTTGGGGGGGTTCCGAGGTCCATACTCATTGTTCTGGAGACTGCTACGTTGAAGCAGACATTGCCTTTCCTCCCTGTGAGGTAGTCTTCTGTCCATTTCACGAGTCTTCCCTTGACACCCATGCATGCCAGCTCGTCCAGGATCGCAATCCCCTGTGCTTTGTTGAATGCTCCTTTGATGTCAACAAATACAGAGTACTTAACTGTGTCATTCGCTAGGTAATTGACTACAATTTGCTGTACTCCATTTTTTAACAAATCCATTGACCCCCCTCCCCTAGCCTGCCTATTTTGTGCGACAGTCGGTGTAAGAAGATCCTTTCAAACACCATGCATGCGCGTGACACGAGACTGATTGGTCTGTAATTGCCAGGGTCATTGGGCTTCAGTATGGGAACAATTATTGGGTGTTTCCATTGTGTGGGCAACACTCTACTTAGGAATGATTTGTTAAACAGGTGGAGTAGTGGATTCCCAGACACTTCACACAGTCCATTGAGTATGTCGTAGGTGACGCCATCTTCACCAGGTGCTGTACTTTTGCCCTTTTTCATAGCCCCCCCTCCCCCGCCATTCTTCTTGGGCTGTGATTGGTTGTCCATACTTGTCGTCACTAGACTGTGATCTTGTTATCGTAATTCTTCTGCCATTATGTCACAGGAACTGTTCCCTGCTTACTTCTGCAGGGAGGGAGGAGGAGGAGGAGGATGCTGCATCACTCCACTTGCGAATTAGTTCCTCAGCCTTACCCTGGGGGTCTTTGTGAGCCGCAGACCGGGTTCCGCTCCCCTTAGCTATTTGTATCTTTGCCCATACTTTTCTTGCAGATGTTTCTCTTCCAGTGGAGCTAGTGAAGTCAAGCCATTGTCTATCCTGCTCTTTAATCTTCTCTTCCCTGGCTACTTGACAAACAGTTTTAAACAGCTCTTGGTTACTTTCAGTGGGATGTCTCCGGTACTCTCTACCTTACATTTGCATTGAGTATCTTTATGTAATCGTTCTCATATATTTTATTTTCTTCTTCTGAGGGTTACTTCACCCAGTCGTACGGCGCGGAACTCTGAGACAGTGATCAATTTGGTTATTACGGTCGTCAACAAATTTAGCAACGTGTTCAGGGATTTGGTATTCCGTGAACCAGTCACTCGTCCTGTTCATGAAGGGCGGCCTCATATCTGCTCCAATTGTCAACCTTTTTATTTTATTCGTCTCATTCCTTCTCTTGCTCATGTCGACGGTGGTAATCAGTGCTCAGTGGCCACTACATAAACTGTGCACAGTGTGTGCCCTGGCATCCGTGTCCTGTGCATTCAGCAGGAGAGCATAGTCTAATCTTCCTCCTCTGAGGTGAGTTGGCTGTTCATCACCCAGAACACTAAGATTTTCACGTCCCCTAACATAGTGACAGTTTCCGTCCATTGAGGTGATGACAGTTGGCATTAAAGTGTGGGTGTCTGGCATTAAGGTCACCGACCAGCAGGGTAGGTTCTTCGTTAATAAATTTAGGTAGTGTGCCAAGCTCAAGTTTATTCTGTGGCACATATAGGTTGATTATATGTAGGGCATTATTGTTTAAGTGAAGGGTTACTCCCAGTGATTCATAGTCATCCTCCATGTGGAGGTCATCAATAATCTGTGCGGGTATGTTGTTACTTACATAAGTAACGAGGGCCCGTTTTGTTTCCCCAGAGGACAGGGAGAACTTGTGATAACTGCTGAACCTTGGGTTGAAGTGATCACCCACCAGAGTCTCCTGTAGCACTTTGATGTCAGTTCGGTGTTCACGAACGTATTGTAATATGTTATTAAGTCTACTGAAAACTCCATTGCAGTACCATTTTAATATGGTGAGATTTCTTCACTGTGTTTATCCATTGTGGGGGTGTTGGTCATCAGATGTGCTGTGTGCGATGTTGTTACTGGTGAGAGTGTGTGTGCATTCATGGTGTTGTATGTGCTGGTGTTACTGTGTTGGTGTTGTATTCACTAGTATTGTATTCGCTGGTGTAGTATTCACTAGTATTGTATTCGCTGGTGTAGTATTCACTAATGTTGGTGTGTTCACTAGTGTTGGTGTGCTCAGTAGTGTTACGGTATCAACACCGTGGCTGGAATGTGGAGTGGCGATTTCGATGCCATCTATGGACCTGCTCTCCAACTCCCAAGTATTAGGTGAGACGCAGACAACGCCATCTGTTGGTGGTGGTGCGGCGTCAATGAAAGGCTCCTGTTTCATTCCTCAGTTAGGTGAGGTCGATGATTTGACCTGCTTGAAACGCTGCGCGTACTAGTGGCTTTACAAGACTGTAATTACCATATTATGTATCCTCACATTCCCAATGTACCTTCTTGTATATGCATAAATAAATAAATAAAATAAATAACCTCTGGTAGGTGGTGTAACAGTGGTATGGTATATAACACATGGTATCAGCACCATCTTCAAACCCGTTCTCGCACTTGCTTACGGTCAATATTGGCTTATTTAATAAGTGCACATGTGACATACTAATTGATTGTGAATATTTTAGTTTACCTTGAAAAGATTCATAGAAAATACCGACCTCACCTAACCTTCTTAGTATGTTAAGATAAGCATCTTATTGCTTCTTATTTACAATTATTGCTTAACCTATCAACGGTATAGGTTAAGTAATAATTGTAACTGAAGCCCTCTGCCAGTGTGTTTCTGGAGAGTGGTGGTGGTGGGGTACTGGGACATTGTGACGATATGGTATGTGAACTGGCCCATATTGAGGAAGGTGAACTCGCCGGTGATTACCTTTGAGTGTGGACGACGTGTACTTGAAAATACACGTCGTCTCACTTAAATACGTGAAAGTACACATAATACTCACTGAGATTTGAAGAACACTGCAGACATATTGAATGTCCTGGGTGAAAGTGACAGTGTACATATGTGTAGTTATACTTCTATAGTTAATATATTGGTGAAGGTGTAATTGTGTATTGTTTATCCCCCATTTATTCCTTGCATTGTTACTTGTTACTGCGAATTCTTGAGATCTTACCGTTTACTTGGGGAGGGATCAGAGAAGAAGAGGCTATAAGGCACATTTACAGAAAGATCCTGGTTACTGGCTCGAGCTGGCCTAAATAACTAGTGTTGTTGTGTTCACAGGTGTTATGTTTACTACTGTTGTTGTGTTCACAGGTGTTATGTTTACTACTGTTGTTGTGTTCACTGAAGCAAGTGTAAATGCAAGTCATGTGTGCCTTTGCTCCACATGTTGCATCACCATGCACCAAGTTGTGACTTGCAAGACTCTCCCGAGACGATCTGTGGTCCTGCAGAATTTGGAGTACGACCTCCAGGAGCGTCTGAATGTTACACAGGGTATTCTTAACTTCCTTTTGCTTGCTTAATAATTATTTAATGAGTGGGTGATTTTCTATCATGCAGGTAATCATTGCTTCCATATTAGACGGGATTGTGTTCTCTGGATACTGTTAAGATGTTGGTGGGTGGGTCAGGAGAGGGAGTGGTTGCTTGGGTGGGAGTGGTTGCTTGGGTGGGAGTGGTTGCTTGGGTGGGAGGGGTTGCTTGGGTGGGAGGAGTTGCTTGGGTGGGAGGAGTTGTTTGGGTGGGAGGGGTTGGTTGAGTGGGAGGGGTTGGTTGGGTGGGAGGGGTTGCTTGGGTGGGAGGGGTTGCTTGGGTGTGAGGGGTTGCTTGGGTGTGAGGGGGTTGCTTGGGTGTGAGGGGGTTGTTTGGGTGGGAGAGGTTGCTAGGGTGGGAGGGGTTGCTTGGGTCGGAGGAGTTGCTTGGGTGGGAGGGGTTGCTTGGGTGGGAGGGGTTGCTTGGGTGGGAGGGGTTGCTTGGGTGGGAGGGGTTGCTTGGGTGGGAGGGGGTTGCTTGGGTGGGAGGGGTTGCTTGGGTGGGAGGGGTTGCTTGGTTGGGAGTGGTTGCTTGGGTGGGAGGGGTTGCTTGGGTGGGAGTGGTTGCTTGGGTGGGAGGAGTTGCTTGGGTGGGAGGAGTTGTTTGGGTGGGAGGGGTTGGTTGGGTGGGAGGGGTTGGTTGGGTGGGAGGGGTTGGTTGGGTGGGAGGGGTTGCTTGGGTGGGAGGGGTTGGTTGGGTGGGAGGGGTTACTTGGGTGGGAGGGGTTGCTTGGGTCGGAGGGGTTGCTTGGGTGGGAGGGGTTGCTTGGGTGGGAGGGGTTGCTTGGGTGGGAGGGGTTGCTTGGGTGGGAGGGGGTTACTTGGGTGGGAGGGGTTGCTTGGGTGGGAGGGGTTGCTTGGGTGGGAGAGGTTGGTTGCGTGGGTGTGGTTGCTTGGGTGGGAGTGGTTGGTTGGGTGGGAGGGGTTGCTTGGGTGGGAGGGGTTGGTTGGGTGGGAGGGGTTGCTTGCGTGGGAGGGGTTGCTTGGGTGGGAGGGGTTGCTTGGGTGGGAGGGGTTGCTTGGGTGGGAGGGGTTGCTTGGGTGGGAGGGGTTGCTTGGGTGGGAGGGGTTGCTTGGGTGGGAGGGGTTGCTTGGGTGGGAGGGGTTGCTTGGGTGGGAGTGGTTGCTTGGGTGGGAGGGGTTGCTTGGGTGGGAGTGGTTGCTTGGGTGGGAGGGGTTGCTTGGGTGGGAGGGGTTGCTTGGGTGGGAGGGGTTGGTTGGGTGGGAGGGGTTGCTTGGGTGGGAGGGGTTGGTTGGGTGGGAGGGGTTGGTTGGGTGGGAGGGGTTGCTTGGGTGGGAGGGGTTGCTTGGGTGGGAAGGGTTGCTTGGGTGGGAGGGGTTGCTTGGGTGGGAGGGGTTGCTTGGGTGGGAGGGGTTGCTTGGGTGGGAGGGGTTGCTTGGGTGGGAGGGGTTGCTTGGGTGGGAGGGGTTGCTTGGGTGGGATGGGTTGCTTGGGTGGGATGGGTTGCTTGGGTGGGATGGGTTGCTTGGGTGGGATGGGTTGCTTGGGTGGGAGGGGTTGCTTGGGTGGGAGGGGTTGCTTGGGTGGGAGAGGATGGTTGGGTGGGATGGGTTGCTTGGGTGGGAGAGGATGGTTGGGTGGGAGGGGTTGTTTGCGTGGGAGGGGTTGCTTGGGTGGGAGGGGTTGCTTGGGTGGGAGAGGATGGTTGGGTGGGAGGGGTTGCTTGGGTGGGAGGGGTTGCTTGGGTGGGAGGGGTTTCTTGGGTGGGAGAGGATGGTTGGGTGGGATGGGTTGCTTGGGTGGGAGAGGATGGTTGGGTGGGAGGGGTTGTTTGCGTGGGAGGGGTTGCTTGGGTGGGAGGGGTTGCTTGGGTGGGAGGGGTTGCTTGGGTGGGAGGGGTTGGTTGGGTGGGAGGGGGTTGCGTGGGTGGGAGTGGTTGCTTGGGTGGGAGGAGTTGGTTGGGTGGGAGGGGTTGCTTGGGTGGGAGGGGTTGCTTGGGTGGGAGGGGTTGCTTGGGTGGGAGGGGTTGCTTGGGTGGGAGGGGTTGGTTGGGTGGGAGGGGTTGCTTGGGTGGGAGGGGTTGCTTGGGTGGGAGGGGTTGGTTGGGTGGGAGGGGTTGCTTGGGTGGGAGGGGTTGCTTTTGTGGGAGTGGTTGGTTGGATGGGAGGGGTTGCTTGGGTGGGAGGGGTTGGTTGGGTGGGAGGGGTTGCTTGGGTGGGAGGGGTTGCTTGGGTGGAAGGGGGTTGCTTGGGTGGGAGTGGTTGCTTGGGTGGGAGAAGTTGGTTGGGTGGGAGGGGTTGGTTGGGTTGGAGGGGTTGGTTGGGTTGGAGGGGTTGCTTGGGTGAGAGGGATTGGTTTTGTGTTGTGTGGCAGGGTTTAACAGGAGAGCCGGTTGACTGGGAGGCATTAGGAAGTACGGGTGGTGAGGTAAGGTTAGGGTTAGTGAGTGTGGTAGTGGTGAGTGGGTTTGTGAGAGAGAAGGTGTGGGGGGGGGGGGCACCTGGTTGGGCCTGATTGGGGTGGGATGGGTCGCCCCTCTTCTATCCCAGGCTGTTGTCGGTCTATTGTAAGCTTGAATCTGGGCCGGATCCAGGACTGGACCCAGGACTGGCCACAGGGCTGGACCCAGGACTGGCCACAGGGCTGGGCCCAGGACTGGCCACAGGGCTGCACCCAGGACTGGCCACAGGGCTGGACCCAGGACTGGCCACAGGGCTGGCCACAGGGCTGGCCACAGGGCTGGACCCAGGACTGGCCACAGGGCTGGACCCAGGACTGGCCACAGGGCTGGACCCAGGACTGGCCACAGGGCTGGACCCAGGACTGGCCACAGGGCTGGACCCAGGACTGGCCACAGGGCTGGACCCAGGACTGGCCACAGGGCTGGACCCAGGACTGGCCACAGGGCTGGACCCAGGACTGGCCACAGGGCTGGACCCAGGACTAGCCACAGGGCTGGACCCAGGACTGACCACAGGGCTGGCCACAGGGCTGGCCACAGGGCTGGCCACAGGGCTGGCCACAGGACTGGCCACAGGGCTGGACCCAGGACTGGCCACAGGGCTGGACCTAGGACTGGCCACAGGGCTGGACCCAGGACTGGCCACAGGGCTGGCCACAGGACTGGCCACAGGGCTGGACCCAGGACTGACCACAGGGCTGGCCACAGGGCTGGCCACAGGGCTGGCCACAGGACTGGCCACAGGGCTGGACCCAGGACTGGCCACAGGGCTGGACCTAGGACTGGCCACAGGGCTGGACCCAGGACTGGCCACAGGGTTGGATCCTGGCTGTAGTACTGTTCACGGAACCATTCCCGCCCCTGTTCCCTGGTCATCCTGCGGATTGAGTCGGTGTTCTTCTCGAAACCCGCCAATCAGGCCGCTTGCTGCAATATCGGTTCCAGGCATGATGGGGCCGCTTGCAGTTGACACATTTAGGTGTTAAACTGCCACCCGCAACCCGTTGAATCTTATCCCGACAATATTTGGTGTGGTGAGAGCGACTGTAACACCCACACCTCGATGACATTGCACGTTATGTGATCCCACCGTTGACAGTTGCCACATAATGATGGGCAGCCAATATACCTTTCAACTTTGCATGCTTTCATGCCTGGTACTTTAATGACGGAGGGCAGTTCTCCCTTCGCGGCGTCAGTAATCCATTTGTACTTCTCTGCTGCTGTCACTCCCGTTGGAGTAAAGATTAGGGTGTGTCACTCACCATCTTTGACTTGTTATTGTTGATGATGTTGAGGGGGGGGGTGAGAAAGGCCGAGGTGTCAAGTGTGTTTAGTGTAGACTAAACTAAATATCCCTCCGTGCAGAAGAAGGATAAGTTAGGTTGTTAATGTTTGGAAAGTACAACATTTTCCTTGGTGTGCGAGTGTAATCACAAATAACACGTGATTCGCTTTTGTGCAAGATTCCACTCTGGAAAATTATACGGAAATTCCGAACGCTTTCATGTTTCATCACATTATCAAGGAATATAGAGGGAAGACTTGGGTTTGAAGAGGAGTGGAAGACAAGGCGCTGGTGGAGATATTCGAGGTCTAAGGCCTGGAAATGATTGTGGAATTGAGAAAGGTGTTAAGGGTGAGGAGGAGATGCCTGAAGCAACGCATGATCATGTCATGTCAAAGAAAGAGTTAAGGTGATGAACCTAACGCCCGCCAAACACACACCGAAACTACGACGTTGGTACAACGTTCGAACAAGTTTTAACACCTCCTAACCAGTTATAACAACCAATATAGCAAGTTGTAACAACGTTCTAATACGTCATAAACACGTTAAGCCAAGATGTAACAACTTTATTGCAAGTTGTAACAAGCGGAAAATAGAGACAGTTTCGGTTTGTGTTTCCAGGGCGTCTTCCTGCAGGGAAAGAAATACGATCGCGATATTTAAATTGAGAATGGCTTCCTCAAATTTGTAGTGTATGTATGAGCGGGAGAAGGCAGGGTGGGCATCACTTCAGTTAATGCAGCGAGGCTGGGAAGACTGTCTTAGAATCAGTGGTGCAGTGCTGCCGGAGCACCACTCTGGCAACACTGCACGTGGATGGTGGAATTGGGGAGAGAGAGAGAGAGGATGAGGGGAGAGGGAGAGAGGATGAGGGAAAAGGGAGAGAGGATAAGGGGAAAGGGAGAGAGGATGAGGGAAAAGGGAGAGAGGATGAGTGGAAAGGGAGATGATGTCTTGTGGGTGATGTTCATCATAGCCGGAGAATATTAGTATTTCGTCACTAATAAGTTAATAATGTTATGATATTTTTTCATTTTTTTAAGATTCAGTAACATTAACAATTTTATATATTTAAAAAGTAAAGAGGGAAGGAATGTGTGCACACAATACCCGACGCAGGTGAACTCTTCCTGCCCATATATACCAGACCAATAGGTATGAGACAATGTTGCCAACCGACCGCTTTGGATACCAATATTCAGCGATAGTGTTCATGGCTTTAGCAGTAGTTCATTAGACCGGTATTCTTTATTCATTCAATAGTATATTCTAGTATTAAATACTAAGCAGGTAAAACGACAAAACTGCTACACACAACTTTACATAATTAATGCTTTTTGGGGTGGTTCTTGCGTCGTGGGAAATAGTGAGTTGGCAACTCTGCTTCTGTGTTTCAGTGGCATTGTAAAGTGGTGACTGGTGGTCCCTGATGGTCCCTGGTGGTGGCTGGTGGTCCCTGGTGGTGACTGGTGGTCCCTGAGGGTGACTGGTGGTCCCTGATGGTGGTTGGTGGTCCCTGGTGGTGGCTGGTGGTCCCTGGTGGTGGCTGGTGGTCCCTGGTGGTCCTAGGTGGTGGCTGGTAGTCCCTGGTGGTGGCTGGTAGTCCCTGGTGGTGGCTGGTAGTCCCTGGTGGTGGCTGGTGCTCCCTGGTGGTGGCTGGTGGTCCCTGGTGGTGGCTGGTGGTCCCTGGTGGTCCTAGGTGGTGGCTGGTAGTCCCTGGTGGTGGCTGGTGGTACCTGGTGGTGGCTGGTAGTCCCTGGTGGTGGCTGGTGGTCCTTGGTGGTGGCTGGTAGTCCCTAGTGGTGGCTGGTAGTCCCTGGTGGTGGCTGGTGGTCCTTGGTGGTGGCTGGTAGTCCCTGGTGGTAACTGGTGGTCCCTGGTGGTGGCTGATGGTCCCTGATGGTGGCCCTTGGTTGTGGCTGGTAGTCCCTGGTGGTGGCTGGTGGTCCCTGGTGGTGACTGCTGGTCCCTGGTGGTGGCTGGTGGTCCCTGATGGTGGCTGGTGGTCCCTGGTGGTGGCTGGTGGTCCCTAGTGGTGGCTGATGGTGGCTGGTGGTCCCTGATGGTGGCTGATGGTCCCTGATGGTGGCTGGTGGTCCCTGATGGTGGCTGGTGGTCCCTGATGTTGGCTGGTGGTCCCTGGTGGTCCCTGGTGGTGGCTGGTTGGTACCTGGTTGATGGGGTTCTGGGAGTTCTTCTACTCCCCAAGCCCGGCCCGAGGCCAGACTTGACTTGTGAGAGTTTGGTCCACCAGGCTGTTGCTTGGAGCGGTCCGCAGGCCCACATACCCACCACAGCCTGGTTGGTCCCTGATGGTGGCTAGTGGTCCCTGATGGTGGCTGGTGGTCCCTGCTCGTCTCTGTTGGTGGCTGGTGGTCCCTGATGGTAGCCGGTGGTCCCTAATGGTGGCTGGTGGTCCCTGGTGGTGGCTGGTGGTCCATGATGGTAGCTGATGATCCCTGGTGGTCCATGATGGTCCCTGGTGGTGGCTGGTGGTCCCTGGTGGTTGGTTGTCCCTGGTGGTCCCTGGTGGTGGCTGGTGATCCCTGGTGGTGGCTGGTGGTCCCTGATGGTGGCTGGTGGTCCCTGATGGTGGCTGACGGTTCCTGATGGTGGCTGGTGGTCCCTGATGGTGGTTGGTGGTCCCTGCTGGTGGCTGATGGTCCCTGATGGTGGCTGGTGGTCCCTGGTGGTGGCTGGTGGTCCCTGATGGTGGCTGGGGGTCCCTGGTGGTGGCTGGTGGTCCCTGGTGGTCCCTGGTGGTCCCTGGTGGTCCCTGGTGGTCCCTTGGTGGTCCTTGGTTGATACTTGGTTGATGGAGTTCTGGGAGTTCTTATACTCCAAAAGCCCGGCCCGAGGCCAGACTTGACTTCTGAGAGTTTGGTCCACCAGGCTGTTTCTTGGAGCGGTCCTCAGGCCCACATACCCTCCACAGCCCGGTTGGTCCCTGATGGTGGCTGGTGGTCCCTGATGGTGGCTGGTGGTCCCTTATAGTCTCTGATGGTGGCTGGTGCTCCCTGATGGTAGCTGGTGGCCCCTGGTGGTGGCTGGTGGTCCCTGGTGGTGGCTGGTGGCCCCTGATGGTAGCTGGTGGTCCCTGATGGTGGCTGGTGGTCCCTGATGGTGGCTGGTGGTCCCTGATGGTGGCTGGTGGTCCCTGGTGGTGGCTGGTGGTCCCTGATGGTGGCTGGTGGTCAACCTGGTGGTGGCTGGTGGTCCCTGATGGTAGCTGGTTGTCCCTGATGGTGGCTGGTGGTCCCTGATGGTGGCTGGTGGTCCCTGGTGATGGCTGGTGATCCCTGATGTTAGCTGGTGGTCCCTGGTAGTGGTTGATGGTCCCTGGTGGTAGCTGGTGGTCGCTGGTGGTCTCTGGTGGTCCCTGGTGGTTGCTGGTGGTGACTGGCTGTCCCGTGTGGTAGCTGGTGGTCCCTTGTGGTGGCTGGTGATCCATGGTGGTCCCTGATGGTGGCTGGTGGTCCCTGGTGGTGGCTGGTGGTTACTGGTTGTCCCTGGTGGTGGCTAGTGGTCCCTGATGGTGGCTGGTGATTCCTGGTGGTGGCTGGTGGTCCCTGGTGGTGGCTGGTGGTCCCTGGTAGTGGTTGGTGGTCCCTGATGGTCCCTGATGGTGGATGGTGGTCCCTGATGGTCCCTGATGGTGGATGGTGGTCCCTGATGGTGGCTGGTGGTCCCTGATGGTGGCTGGTGGGCCCTATGGTGGTCCGTGATGGTGGCTGGTGGTCCCTGGTGGTGGTTGTTGGTCCCTGGTGGGGGCTGGTGGTCCCCGATGGTGGCTGTTGGTCCCTGTTGGTGGCTGGTGAACCCGGGTGGTTCCTGGTGGTGGCTGGTGTTCCTTGATTGTAGCTGGTTGTCCCTGATGGTGGCTGTTGGTCCCTGTTGGTGGCTGGTGAACCCGGGTGGTTCCTGGTGGTGGCTGGTGTTCCTTGATTGTAGCTGGTTGTCCCTGATGGTGGCTGGTGGTCCCTGGTGGTGGCTGGTGGTCCCTGATGGTGGCTGGTGGTCCCTGGTGGTGGCTGGTGGTCCCTGATGGTAGCTGGTGGTCCCTGATGGTGGCTGGTGGTCCCTGATGGTGGTTGGTGGTCCCTGATGGTGGCTGGTGGTCCCTGATGGTGGCTGGTGGTCCTTGATGGTGGCTGGTGGTCCCTGATGGTTACTGTTGGTCTCTGATGGTGGCTGGTCGTCCCTGATGGTCTCTGGTGGTCCCTTGTGGTGGCTGGTGTTCCCTGAAAGTGGTTGGTGGTCGCTGGTGGTCCCTGATGGTGGCTGGTAGTCCCTGATGGTGGCTGGTGGTCCCTGATTGTGGCTGGTGGTCCCTGGTGGTGGCTGGTGGTCCCTGGTGGTGGCTGGTGATCGTCTCTGGTGGTTGCTGGTAGTCCCCGGTGGTGGCTGGTGGTCCCTGGTTGTCCCTGTTGGTGGCTGGTGAACCCGGGTGGTACCTGGTGGTCCCTGGTGGTGGCTGGTAGTCCCTGGTGGTGACTGGTGGTCCCTGGTGGTCCCTAGTGGTCCCTGCTGGTCCCTGCTGGTGCCTGGTGGTCCCTGGTGGTGGTTGGCGGTCCCTGGTGGTCCCTGGTGGTGGTTGGCGGTCCCTGGTGGTGGTTGGCGGTCCCTGGTGGTCCCTGGTGGTGGTTGGCGGTCCCTGGTGGTCCCTGGATTTCTCTCGGATATGGAAGTATTTTTTCTCACAAACAACCCCATCGTGGCTTCTAAACTAACAATGTTGACTTCCTTCTTTCGTAAACAAAATGAGGAGTGTAAGAAGAATAATGTACAGGAGACTGATAATGATAACAGTGAAAGTGGCAAAAGTTGTGTTTCGACAAATTTTGTGGTTCAAAATTTCAAACTGGATCAATGTGCAATTCAGAAAGAAATTGTGCATTAAAGCCTAGTGTGTATCGTTGTTCAGGTGTTTGGACTGAAGAAGTGTGGAAGAAAACAAAGTAAACCTATCCATGGTTAGACTTCAGGGATGATGAACTTGGGTGTAAAGTGTGTGCAAACATAAGCAATGTAACACTTTTCATTTCTAAGTGTTTAAGATGAGTGGAAGATGTACCAGTATACTATTATGGAGCACATCAAAGTATATGCTTGAAGTCTCTTAAGAAAAAACATTGTTGATCATAAACTATTGAAACCTCACACTGATGCTTTACGTGTTGAAAATGGAGCTGGTGAAGATGCTCTTGGAAAATTGTACGATGCCATGAATGCTTTGCATCTAATGATAACTTGTTCAATTTTATCTTGTTTTGCCAGCTTGTTTCGAACAGTTTCAGCCGTGTGGACAAATTATGAAGCACTGTTTTCATTTAAAAAAAAGCAGTGAACGATGAAAAAAGATTTGTAAGTGATAGAAAAACCTATGAAGGTCTGTTGAAAAAGCTAACCTCAGAACAGTTCTATTGGATTTAGCTCTAATGTATGACACGTTGCATTAACTTGGTTTACTGTCAAAGTGTCTACAGAAACGCATTACTTAGATTGTGTATTGCAGACAAACTGATTCAATGGACCATGCGGTCATTGTATGGATTAAAAGAGAAACCTGGCACTTGAAATTTAGAAGCTCAAAAGGCCATTGAAAAGGTGAAGTTTGGAGGAATTACCATAACAAGCAATAAGAAAATTGTCTCAATTAATTATCCACAGTTTCTTACTAGTCTTGTGAACAATTTGCAGCACCGTGTGTTCACCACAACATCCATGAAAGGCTCTCAAACTTCTGAACCTCGAAGTATGTATAAATCATTGCTAAGTGAAATGTGTGTCCTTGAACAAGACTACTGGCATGATGAAATACCACCTATTTATGGAGAAGCTGAAATATTATCTCTCTGTATGAAGTTTAAGATTTCTTCTTACTCTGCTGTTATGAGGGCAGCGTGACTGTACTGAGAGGGCCAATAGTACAAGATAAAAGAGTTCCTAAGATAGTGGCAATAGGGAGGCCCCGGCCCCCAGGGAAAGAATATTCCCAATGATAATAATAATAGTTAGGTTAGAGTAGCTCTGTAGTCTAAGGTAATCCCCCTATTCCACACTCCGCAGGATAAAAGTAAACTCCTATCTTATACCTTATTTATTAAACCCTCTAATAACCCCCATATACATTAATCTCACTATTTGCTTTACCACTCTACTTAACGTTAAACACCTTGGTCCACGTAGACAGGATGGAAGGTTTACAATTACAAAACTAGGGTAAAGTCTACTTAGAGAACAGTACTTGTAAGGCTTGAAGCAGCCTGGGTAGCTACGACCCACGTGGTACCCAAGTCACAAGAGAGTACACTTAGTGATGCCAAAACACTGGCTTAAAATACCTCTAACAAAACACACACCTAGCTAGTAGCACAGTAAATACACGGACGGCTACTTAACTTATAAAGTACACCCCGAATAAGATAAAGGAAGAGAGAAGGAGAAGAAACAGAACACCCAAGGGAGAGTGTTGACACCAGCACAGCAGTCTAGACAAGAGCTAGGGAGAGCCCAGTGACTGAGCTCTCTCAAGCTGCTGCCGGAAGATACCTAGCTGATCGTACAGCAGACATCATCCAAAGTTTACTCACACATCCATTACTAGTTACTTTAACAGTTCTAAGAATAGTGATAACTAGTTCAATATTCCATTTAATAATCAACAAGCTCGGAGTCTGAATAATTTGTGAGTAACGAGGTTCATCTTATGTCTGGCAAGGAAGACGGAATCAAGGTATGAAAATCCCCGAGTATAAACATTATTGTTAACTAAATATCCTTCTTACCCAACTATTTAGATTCAATTTGACTTCTGGTTTCCAATATGAACCCAGGGTCGTAACATCTGCACTAAATGCCTTTAGAGACTATGTGGTGGATCATGAATGCCGCATCCCCCAAGATTTACACCCATTGCTATAAGCTGTTGACAAGTTATTCCTATTAGTATTGGTGAGTGTGAAAGGGGATTCAGTCACATGAATCTGATAATAACAACAATACGCTCAAGAGTTCTCGTAAAGTATCAGCATGTATGCTTGTTGAACTACACGGACCTCCTCTAGTTCAGTGGAATCCTGAGCCACATCATGGCTGTGGAGTACCACAGATCGGCAGATGACACCAGGACAAGAGTTGCTTCACACCCACGAAAACATCTCACACATGACCCTTTGTGGAGACTATTGTGAAACTTCTCACTGGTTGTATTTTGTGAGCTCTAAGTGTTTTAACCTCTTAAATTGATAAATACTTGATTGATGCTTGTTCTTTATTTGTTTGATAATTATATTTTATAATTGTGAGTACAAACATGAAATACTTTATCGTGTGATATATATAGAAACAAGATAGAAAATGACAGGCTTTTGTCAGGCCACCAGAGCTCTGGCCAATAAAATTGGCAGTGCACCACTGCTTAGAATGGCCTGGGACTCCATACAAGGGCCACAGGGACACCTCGCTAGTGCATCTCAAGATACCATGTGCAAGTTTCCAACGCCTATTACAAAGAAGAGGAGAGCAGATGTACTACTTAATGGAACATCTGGCACCTGCAAAAATAACGGAAAACGAGAGGGCCCGACTATCAGAAAGTGATTTTGACTACCCGAAGAGGCTGACGACGACGACCACGAGGGGGTGAAGGATACGTTCCAGTGAACGTATCAGTCTGGAGGATAGAATGTCCTTGGGCCTCGAGGAATGTTTAATATCCTCGTGGATATTAAACATATCCACGAGGATATGTTTAATATCCAGTCTTTTAGGTCTATATCACCAGTCTCAACATTGTGCGGGAGAAGGAGTGTGCCAGTGCTGACATTTAACTGGGTGTTTTTGGAGACCCGAACTGGGGGTCTCATCGTTGCCGGACAACGATGCCAGGCGGTCTGCTGCCTCCAGAGAAGGGGCAGCAACTACACGTGTGCCAGTGAGGGGTGGGGATAAATGTTACATGGGTCTCAAAAAGTTAGGTTAGGAGAGGTTAGGTTTGAACACGTAAGGGTGGGATGGGTCCTCTTAGGTTTTTATAGTTGCTTTAAGGTTAAGCAAGGCACTGTAGGTCCTGTAGGATTAGATGTGGTTATGGAAGCTTCTGGAAGGTTAGATTAGATGTGGTTGTAGTAGCTTCTAGAAGGTTAGATTAGGTGTGGTTATAGAACCTTTTCTACACGACCCATAAATTATAATCCTACACCTTAAACTCTACCTTATTTAATAGCACAATACACTTGCAGCTATGTGTTTGCAGTGTTATGATTACCAATCAAGATGTATCTCACTGCCCTGGTGTGAAAGTTATTCCTCATTCTCGGACGCTCAGGACTGTCACTAGAGGAATATCATGTTTTACAAGGTAAACCGGAGGGTTTGGGAACCGACCTGTAAGATTTATATTTATTTAATTTATATATTTCGATAGCAATTTGTATGATGTTTAGCGGACTGTATTTCTGCAATATTCTCACAAATCGATCTTTGCACATTAAGGGGGGTTTATATTAAATTTATATATATATATACAGCCAATCAAACTACAGTATTAAACTACATATATTAGTAAATAAATTGAGGTGCCTTATCTTATTGTATGGTAGGCTTAGTCCACCAGGTAAAAACACGGATGATGACACCAAATAATCCTCTTGTGAGGCTAGCATCCAACATCCCTGAACTGATGTACCAAGCAACTGTACTGCTTTCTCTTCTATGTTCCTGTCAAAGGGCATTAGCTGTAAATCCGGAATCCTAATATATGACAGCTATATCAGATGAAACACTCTATATTATAGAAGATAAGGACCAAGGATTAATTGCCTGGATTGAGTCGTTCGTTTGTGTTCTAACCGAAAATAATCCTATCTACCTAACATTACTGGCCAATAATGACTTAGATAAGATTTCGGAAAGACACTTCTCTTGTGGATGTTGACTGCGTGTTGATGATGGTAGAAACACTAATTTGATCTCCATAACACTTCGTCGAAGAGAGAATTATAGGAGCTAAATTTTCTCCAGCGACTCTGGTCTAAGAATGGCTGACCTCCCTCACCACTGACGCTCCTGGCTCTCCTTGTCCAGTTGTCAGTAAGTGATAGAAGGGTCACATTTACTCTATTTTGATACTGATAATTAAGTTAATTCAAATGAGATGCTTTTATGATGTTATAAGTCCAAAGACTGCTGTATTTAGTATAATTCCCAACAGAATAGCTGGTGAATTTATAGCACTATGTGGCAATGATATCCCGTTTTCTATTGACGAAAAATTCCTCTACAAGCTACATTTTCTATGGGTTAACTTGTGTATACAACAGCAACAATACTATATGCTTACTGTATTTAATATTAGTAAATGGTGTCGAGTTTTCCGACAGAGGGTATATCGACAAGGACATGTCAGGTTTGAGACATTTATGGTGCGGGGCAAAATGCTGAGCTTGAGGTTAAATGGCAACAGTGTCTGATCCTCTGTCATCCTGACAGAGGATAGATGACGTCACCATTAGCCAATGGGAGGAGGCGGGGCCGTAGGAGGAAGTGAGGGTCGTTGATTGGCTGGAACCTCACTTGTGTGTGGGAAGTTAGAGAAAAGAAACGCATTTTGTTGTCCTTCAGTTTTGAGGTGGAAATTCTACTTGCATGGGGCAAGAAGAGGCCGGTGACTACTGAGGAAGAAGCGGAGCAGTAGGAGAGGGAGCCGCTGGGGTATCTATCCCTGGGAGCAGCTTGCTACCAGTACCTCTCGGAGCAGCGTGCGAGCAGTGCCCCCGCCAGGGCAGCGTGCGAGCAGTGCCCCCTGGAGCAACGTGTGAGCAGTGCCCCCTGGAGCAGCGTGCGAGCAATGCCCCCTGGAGCAACGTGCGAGCAGTGCCCCCTGGAGCAGCGTGCGAGCAGTGCCCCCTGGAGAAACGTGCGAGCAGTGCCCCTGGAGCAGCGTGCGAGCAATGCCCCCTGGAGCAACGTGCGAGCAGTGCCCCCTGGAGCAGCGTGCGAGCAGTGCCCCCTGGAGCAACGTGTGAGCAGTGCCCCCTGGAGCAGCGTGCGAGCAATGCCCCCTGGAGCAACGTGCGAGCAGTGCCCCCTGGAGCAGCGTGCGAGCAGTGCCCCCTGGAGAAACGTGCGAGCAGTGCCCCTGGAGCAGCGTGCGAGCAATGCCCCCTGGAGCAACGTGCGAGCAGTGCCCCCTGGAGCAACGTGCGAGCAGTGCCCCCTGGAGCAGCGTGCGAGCAGTGACCCCTGGAGCAACGTGCGAGCAGTACCTCCTGGAGAAGCGTGCGAGCAATGCCCCCTGGAGCAACGTGCGAGCAGTGCCCCCTGGAGCAGCGTGCGAGCAGTGCCCCCTGGAGCAACGTGCGAGCAGTGCCCCCTGGAGCAGCGTGCGAGCAGTGCCCCCTGGAGCAGCGTGCGAGCAGTGCCCCCTGGAGCAACGTGCGAGCAGTGCCCCCTGGAGCAGCGTGCGAGCAGTGCCCCCTGGAGCAACGTGCGAGCAATGCCCCTGGAGCAGCGTGCGAACAGTGCCCCTGGAGCAACGTGCGAACAGTGCCCCTGGAGCAACGTGCGAGCAGTGCCCCCTGGAGCAACGTGCGAGCAGTGCCCCTGGAGCAGCGTGCGAACAGTGCCCCTGGAGCAACGTGCGAACAGTGCCCCTGGAGCAACGTGCGAGCAGTGCCACTGGAGCAGCGTGCGAACAGTGCCCCTGGAGCAGCGTGCGAGCAGTGCCCCTGGAGCAGCGTGCGAACAATTCCCCCTGGAGCAACGTGCGAGCAGTGCCCCCTGAGGCAGCGTGCGAGCAGTGCCCCCTGGAGCAGCGTGCGAGCAGTGCCCCCTGGAGCAACGTGCGAGCAGTGCCCCCTGGAGCAGCGTGCGAGCAGTGCCCCCTGGAGCACCGTGCGAGCAATGCCCCTGGAGCAGCGTGCGAACAGTGCCCCTGGAGCAACGTGCGAACAGTGCCCCTGGAGCAACGTGCGAGCAGTGCCCCCTGGAGCAACGTGCGAGCAGTGCCCCTGGAGCAGCGTGCGAACAGTGCCCCTGGAGCAGCGTGCGAGCAGTGCCCCCTGGAGCAACGTGCGAGCAGTGCCCCTGGAGCAGCGTGCGAGCAATGCCCCCTGGAGCAACGTGCGAGCAGTGCCCCCTGGAGCAGCGTGCGAGCAGTGCCCCCACCAGGGCAGCGTGCGAGCAGCGCCCCTCGGGGAAGCGTGCGAGCAGTGCACCCTGGAGCAGCGTGCGAGCAGTGCACCCTGGAGCAGCGTGCGAGCAGTGCCCCCTGGAGCAGCGTGCGAGCAGTGCCCCCGCCAGGGCAGCGTGCGAGCAGCGCCCCCTGGAGCAACGTGCGAGCAGTGCTCCCCAGAACAGCGTGCGAGCAGTGCTCCCCAGAGCAGGGTGCGAGCAGTGCTCCCCAGAGCAGGGTGCGAGCAGTGCTCCCCAGAGCAGGGTGCGAGCAGTGCTCCCCAGAGCAGGGTGCGAGCAGTGCTCCCCAGAGCAGGGTGCGAGCAGTGCTCCCCAGAACAGCGTGCGAGCAGTGCTCCCCAGAACAGCGTGCGAGCAGTGCTCCCCAGAACAGCGTGCGAGCAGTGCCTCTGGAGACAAGCCAACGGTCGTGGCTGCTGAGAGTTTCTAAAACGTGCCAGAGGTTCCTGCTCAGAGAATAAGGACGAAATTCTTAGGTGCACCAGAAAATACATGTCAGGGATTAGCGTGCCCCACAACTCAGGAAGGAAGGTGCGAGAGGCGACCAAGAGGCTTGAAGACAGCCCGAGGGGGAGAGAAGATCCGCGGCGCCATGTTGGTCTAGCAGACGACACAGCCTCACACTCACAATGGAGGGTGAGTGTTGAGGCCAGACACAGGATACCGAATGGGAGATGAATTCCTTCATGAATCGGACAGAGAGAAAGATCTAGGAGTTGACATCACACCAAACCTGACTCTTGAAGCCCACATCTGCGGCATATGCGAGGCTGGCTAACATCAGAACTGCCTTTAGAAACCTGTGTAAGGAATCATTCAGAACCTTATATACCACATATGTAAGACCAATCTTGGAGTATGCGGTCCCAGCATGGAGCCCGTACCTTGTCAAGCACAAGGCGAAGCTAGAAAAAGTTCAAAGGTATGCCACTAGACTAGTCCTAGAACTAAGAGGCATGAGTTACGAGGATAAGGGTGTGTGAAATGCACCTCATGACACTGGAAGACAGAAGAGTAAGGGGAGACATGATCACTACCTACAAAATTCTCAGAGGAATTGACCGGGTAGATAAAGATAAACTGTTTAACACGGGCGGTACTCGAACAAATGGACACAGGTGGAAACTGAGTACCCAAATGAGCCACAGAGACATTAGAAAGCACTTTTTCAGTGTCAGAGTAGTTAACGGATGGAATGCATTAGGCAGCGATGTAGTGGAGGCTGACTCCATACACAGTTTCAAATGTAGATATGATAGAGCCCAGTAGGCTCAGGAATCTGTACATCAGTTGATTGACGGTTGAGAGGCGGGACCAAAGAGCCAGAGCTCAACCCCCGCAAGCACAATTAGGTGAGTACAGATAATAGCTGTGTTGTATAAACAAGTTACCCATAGAAAACGTAACTTGTAGTGGAATTACCGTCTATAGAAAACGGGATATCATCACCACATACTATTATAATTCACCAGCTATTCTGCTGGGAATTGTTCTTAAATACATTAGTCTTTGGACTTTACCATCATAAAAACATCTTATATAAATTAACTTAATTATCAATATTAAAGTAGAGTAAATGTGACCCTTCTATCACTTTCTGAAATGTGGACAATGTAAGCCAGGCGTCAGAGGGAGGTAGGAGGGCAGCCATTGTTGTGTCACCTCCGAGACGTGTGGAGCAAATTTAGCTCCTATCATATCTGGACAATGTCGGCCAGTAACGTCAATAGTATGGAGTGTTAAACAGCCATTGTTGATACGAGACCAGAGGCTCACACGGGAGCAAATTCGGCTCCTGTTAATTTTACTTGGACGTAGTGTTATGGAAACCAAAGGTACCATCTCCAACACGATGTCTACAATTCAAGTTAAGTGTTCTTTCCGAAACCCGTTTATCATTCATTTATGGCCATTAATGTCAGGATATAGGGTGACCCGGTTAGATCACGTGGAAGCCTCAAACTAAAGGTATTTAAGCCAGGTCTTCATGTTCCATGTACAGTTTTCTCTGAAATACTTGTCATATATAGGATTCTGGCTTCACAGCTAGCGCACTTTTGACAGGTCAAGACGAGGAAGCAAGATTTGTGCACCAGTTACTGGGTGATATGGAAGCTACCTCAAAGAGGATAATTTGGTGTCTACACCCTAGTTATACCTGGTGGACTAGCCTGCTGTACTATAAGATAAGGAACCTTTTCAATGTATGTAGTTACTGTAGTTTGATTGGCTGCATATATATTAATTTAATAACCCCCCCTAATGTGTAGAGGATCGATTTGTGAGATTAAGAGATTATTGCAGAAATACAGTCCACTTATCATTATACAAATTGCTATCGAAGTATATAAATTAACGTAAATATAAATTCTATATATATTCATATAAATTAAATAAATATAAATCTCACAGGTCGGTTCCCACAACACTGGAGGTAAGAGAAGTGATTCACAGTGACTTTCATAACCAGTGTATATGAGACTGTATATCACTCTTACCAGTGAGTATGATTGATGATTGGTAGAGATTTAGCTAGCCAGAGGTGGCACGGGCGTAAGACGAGACGTACACGGCGCGCCTGGCAGTATAGGCTCGTGTGAGACTTGCCAGACGCCGCTATCGGCAGTGTAGCAGAGCGCCGAGGCGACACGATATATATTAAGTTTTGTTTATATGTCGTAGAGAGGTATTATTAAGTTTATAAGAGCTTGCAGGGTCATGTACACTAGGTGGGAGGCAAGAACGTTGGGCAACAAGGAAGGAGAGGACGTGTAAGAACATATAATTTGTCAGTCACAGACTGCTATCCCGTCAGAGGTGGAACAATACACAGGGAACCATTGAGAATATATTTTTGTCTGTTTTTTTGTACTGCATTTGTGTGTGTGATTAATGTATTGAATGGAGGGATAATAGCTCTGACTTCTTTATTATTTATCTTGGTGAACATCGAACCAACATCCAACCTAATCCATCATGACTGTGGAGTGAGGAGCCAAGTGTGTTGGTGGATAGATTGCCTTAACGAGAGGATAGACATAACGAGAGGCTAGCAATAACTTGAGGCTGGCCATAATGAGAGGCTAGCCGTAACGAGAGGCTAGCCATAACGAGAGACTAGCCATAACGCGAGGCTAGCCATAACGAGAGACTAGCCATAACGCGAGGCTAGCCATAACGAGAAGCTAACCATAACAGTAGGCTAGCCATAACGAGAGGCTAGCCATAACTTGAGGCTGGACATAATGAGAGGCTAGCCGTATCGAGAGGCTAGCCATAACGAGAGGCTAGCCATAACGAGAGGCTAGCCATAACGAGAGGCTAGCCATAACGAGAGGCTAGCCATAACGAGAGGCTAGCCATAACGAGAGGCTAGCCATAACGAGAGGCTAGCCATAACGAGAGGCTAGCCATTACACGAGGCTAGCCATAACGAGAGGCTAGCCATAACGAGAGGCTAGCCATAACGCGAGGCTAGCCATAACGAGAGGCTAGCCATAACGAGACGCTAGCCATAACGAGAGGCTAGCAATAACGAGAGGCTAGCCATAACGAGAGGCTAGCAATAACGAGAAGGCTAGCAATAACGAGAGGCTAGCCAAAACGCGAGGCTAGCCATAACGAGAGGCTAGCAATAACGAGAGGCTAGCCATAACGAGAGGCTAGCCGTAACTTGAGGCTGGACATAATGAGAGGCTAGCCGTATCGAGAGGCTAGCCATAACAAGAAACTAGCCATAACAAGAAACTAGCCATAACGAGAGGCTAGCCATAACGAGAGGCTAGCCATAACGCGAGACTAGCCATAACAAGAAACTAGCCATAACGAGAGGCTAGTCATAACGAGAGGCTAGCCATAACGAGAGGCTAGCCATAACGAGAGGCTAGCCATAACGAGAGGCTAGTCATAACGAGAGGCTAGCAATAACGAGAGGCTAGCCATAACGAGAGGCTAGCCATAACGAGAGGCTAGCCGTAACGAGAGGCTAGCCATAACTTGAGGCTAGCCGTAACTTGAGGCTAGCCATAACGAGAGGCTAGCCATAACGAGAGGCTAGCCATAACGAGAGGCTAGCCATAACGAGAGGCTAGCCATAACGAGAGGCTAGCCATAACGAGAGGCTAGCCATAACGAGAGGCTAGTCATAACGAGAGGCTAGCAATAACGAGATCGCTGTAACGAGTTTCTCGGAGTAACCAGTGCATGGTCAAATAGATTAACATGACTAATAAGATTGTCAATGGGTGGAAGAAAGACACGATATTTGTTAGTTTTAGTGTTTTATTCTGTTCTCTAGGTGCATTGTATTCATTTTGTATGCATTGTATATTCATTGTATTGTACTGTGTATTATCATTGCATACAATGTTCTACAGTACCTTGATTCAGGATGTAGGTTTCATCCAAGAACTTAGTTTTAATGCACTTAAATATATATTGAATCTTTCCTTCACCACCATTCAAGCACTGAAACATTGTGGTAAGTTTGTTAATATGATTATTATCCCCGGTGTTATATTGAGGTCATACTATAATGTATTATAGGATTATCATCCTCGGTATATAGGATTATCATCCCCGGTGTTATATTGAGGTTATGCAATAATGTATTATAGGATTATC
Organism: Procambarus clarkii; assembly: GCF_040958095.1. Taxonomy (NCBI): domain Eukaryota; kingdom Metazoa; phylum Arthropoda; class Malacostraca; order Decapoda; family Cambaridae; genus Procambarus; species Procambarus clarkii. The sequence continues at coordinate 5,431,618 of NC_091211.1, forward strand.
ATTCTCGGTGTTATATTGAGGTTATGCTATAATGTATTATAGTATTATCATCCCCGGTGTTATACTGAGATTATGCTTTAATGTATTGTAGGATTATCATCCCCGGTGTTATACTGAGATTATGCTTTAATGTATTGTAGGATTATCATCCCTGGTGTTATACTGAGATTATGCTTTAATGTATTGTAGGATTATCATCCCTGGTGTTATACTGAGATTATGCTTTAATGTATTGTAGGATTATCATCCCTGGTGTTATACTGAGATTATGCTTTAATGTATTGTAGGATTATCATCCCTGGTGTTATACTGAGATTATGCTATAATGTATTATAGGATTATCATCCCCGGTGTTATACTGAGGTCATGCTATAATGTATTATAGTATTATCATCCCAGTGTTATATTGAGGTTATGCTATAATGTATTATAGTATTATCATCCCCGGTGTTATACTGAGGTTATGCTATAATGTATTATAGTATTATCCTCCCCGGTGTTATACTGAGGTTATGCTATAATGTATTATAGGATTATCATCCCTGTGTTATACTGAGGTCATGCTATAATGTATTATAGGATTATCATCCCCGGTGTTATACTGAGGTTATGCTATAATGTATTATAGGATTATCATCCATGTGTTATACTGAGGTCATGCTATAATGTATTATAGGATTATCTTCCCAGTGTTATACTGACGTTATGCTATAATGAATTATAGGATTATCATCCCCGGTGTTATACTGAGGTTATGCAATAATGTATTATAGGATTATCATCCCCGGAGTTATACTGAGGTTATGCTATAATGTATTATAGGATTATCATCCCTGTGTTATACTGAGGTCATGCTATAATGTATTATAGGATTATCTTCCCAGTGTTATACTGAAGTTATGCTATAATGTATTATAGGATTATCATCCCCGGTGTTATGCTGAGGTTATGCTATAATGTGTTATAAAATTATCATCCCCGGTGTTATATTGAGGTTATGCTATAATGTATTTTAGTATTATCATCCCCAGTGTTATACTGAGGTTATGCTATAATGTATTATAGTATTATCATCCCCGGTGTTATACTGAGGAAATGCTATAATGTATTATACTATTATCATCCCCGGTGTTATACTGAGGTTATGCTATAATGTATTATAGGATTATCATTCCAGTGTTATACTGAGGTTATGCTATAATGTATTATAGGATTATCATCCCAGTGTTATACTGAGGTTATGCTATAATGTATTATAGGATTATCATCCCCGGTGTTATACTGAGGTTATGCTATAATGTATTATAGGATTATCATTCCAGTGTTATACTGAGGTTATGCTATAATGTATTATAGGATTATCATCCCAGTGTTATACTGAGGTTATGCTATAATGTATTATAGGATTATCATCCCCGGTAATATATTGAGGTTATGCTATAATGTATTATAGGATTATCATCCCAGTGTTATACTGAGGTTATGCTATAATGTATTATAGGATTATCGTCCCAGTGTTATAATGAGGTCATGCTATAATGTATTATAGGATTATCATCCCTAGTGTTTTACTGAGGTCATGCTATAATGTATTATAGGATTATCATCCCAGTGTTATACTGAGGTTATGCTATAATGTATTATAGGATTATCATCCCCGGTGTTATACTGAGGTTATGCAATAATGTATTATAGGATTATCATCCCCAGTGTTATACTGAGGTTATGCAATAATGTATTATAGGATTATCATCCCCGGTGTTATACTGAGGTTATGCTATAATGTATTATAGGATTATACTCCCTGTGTTATACTGAGATTATGCTATAATGTATTATAGGATTATCATCCTCGGTGTTATACTGAGGTTATGCTATAATGTATTATAGTATTATCATCCCCAGTGTTATACTGAGGTCATGATATAATGTATTATAGGATTATCATCCCCGGTGTTATACTGAGGAAATGTTATAATGTATTATAGTATTATCATCCCCGGTGTTATACTGAGGAAATGCTATAATGTATTATACTATTATCATCCCCGGTGTTATACTGAGGTTATGCTATAATGTATTATAGTATTATCCTCCCCGGTGTTATACTGAGGTTATGCTATAATGTATTATAGGATTATCATCCCTGTGTTATACTGAGGTTATGCTATAATGTATTATAGGATTATCATCCCTGTGTTATACTGAGGTCATGCTATAATGTATTATAGGATTATCATCCCCGGTGTTATACTGAAGTTATGCTATAATGTATTATAGGATTATCATCCATGTGTTATACTGAGGTCATGCTATAATGTATTATAGGATTATCTTCCCAGTGTTATACTGACGTTATGCTATAATGTATTATAGGATTATCATCCCCGGTGTTATACTGAGGTTATGCAATAATGTATTATAGGATTATCATCCCCGGAGTTATACTGAGGTTATGCTATAATGTATTATAAGATTATCATCCCTGTGTTATACTGAGGTCATGCTATAATGTATTATAGGATTATCTTCCCAGTGTTATACTGAAGTTATGCTATAATGTATTATAGGATTATCATCCCCGGTGTTATGCTGAGGTTACGCTATAATGTGTTATAGAATTATCATCCCCGGTATTATATTGAGGTTATGCTATAATGTATTATAGTATTATCATCCCCAGTGTTATACTGAGGTTATGCTATAATGTATTATAGTATTATCATCCCCGGTGTTATTCTGAGGAAATGCTATAATGTATTATACTATTATCATCCCCGGTGTTATACTGAGGTTATGCTATAATGTATTATAGGATTATCATTCCAGTGTTATACTGAGGTTATGCTATAATGTATTGTAGGATTATCATCCTAGTGTTATACTGAGGTTATGCTATAATGTATTATAGGATTATCATCCCCGGTGTTATACTGAGGTTATGCTATAATGTATTATAGGATTATCATTCCAGTGTTATACTGAGGTTATGCTATAATGTATTATAGGATTATCATCCCAGTGTTATACTGAGGTTATGCTATAATGTATTATAGGATTATCATCCCCGGTAATATATTGAGGTTATGCTATAATGTATTATAGGATTATCATCCCAGTGTTATACTGAGGTTATGCTATAATGTATTATAGGATTATCATCCCAGTGTTATACTGAGGTCATGCTATAATGTATTATAGGATTATAATCCCTAGTGTTTTACTGAGGTCATGCTATAATGTATTATAGGATTATCATCCCAGTGTTATACTGAGGTTATGCTATAATGTATTATAGGATTATCATCCCCGGTGTTATACTGAGGTTATGCAATAATGTATTATAGGATTATCATCCCCGGTGTTATACTGAGGTTATGCAATAATGTATTATAGGATTATCATCCCCGGTGTTATACTGAGGTTATGCTATAATGTATTATAGGATTATACTCCCTGTGTTATACTGAGATTATGCTATAATGTATTATAGGATTATCATCCTCGGTGTTATACTGAGGTTATGCTATAATGTATTATAGTATTATCATTCCAAGTGTTATACTGAGGTTATGCTATAATGTATTATAGGATTATCATCCCCGGTGTTATACTGAGGAAATGTTATAATGTATTATAGTATTATCATCCCCGGTGTTATACTGAGGAAATGCTATAATGTATTATACTATTATCATCCCCGGTGTTATACTGAGGTTATGCTATAATGTATTATAGGATTATCATCCCAGTGTTATACTGAGGTTATGCTATAATGTATTATAGGATTATCATCCCAGTGTTATACAGAGGTTATGCTATAATGTATTGTAGGATTATCATCCCGGTGTTATACTGAGGTCATGCTATAATGTATTATAGGATTATCATCCCTAGTGTTATACTGAGGTCATGCTATAATGTATTATAGGAGTCGATGAACTCTTACCATGAGTGACTTCACTGAGTTTGTCAGTTGTGGGAAGCTGTTACCTGTACGTTGATTACCTGAATTTTACCGGAGATTACCTGAAGGCCATTAACACTTGACGTGGACAGGAAGCCAGCGGCTTGTCGAAGGTCCCTCCGCTATAACGAGAGGCTAGCTATAACGCGAGGCTAGCTATAACGAGAGGCTAGCTATAACGAGAGGCTAGCCATAACACGAAGCTAGCCGTAATAAGAGACTAGCCATAACGAGATGCTAGCCATACCGATAGGCTAGCCATAAAGAGAGGCTAGCCATAACACGAGGTTACCCATAACGAGAGGCTAGCCATAACGAGTAGCTAGCCATAACACGAGGCTAGCAGTAACACGAGGCTAGCCATAACGAGATGTTAGCCATAATGAGAGGCTAGCCATTACACGAGACTACCCATAACAAGAGGATAGCCATAACGCGAGGCTAGCCATAACGAGAGGCTAGCCATAACGAGAGGCCAGCCATAACGCGAGGCTAGCCATAACGAGAGGCTAGCCATAACGAGAGGCTAGCCATAACGGGAGGCTAGCCATAACGAGAGGCTAGCCATAACGCGAGTCTAGTAATAACGAGAGGCTAGCCACAACGAGAGGCCAGCCATAACGAGAGACTAGCCATAACGAGAGGCTAGCCATAACGAGAGACTAGCCATATCGAGAGGCTCCCCATAACGAGATGCTAGCCATAACGAGTAGCTAGCCATAACGAGAGGCTAGCCATAACGAGAGGCTAGCCATAACGAGAGGCTAGCCATTACACGAGGCTAGCCATAACGAGAGGCTAGCCATAACGAGAGGCTAGCCATAACGAGAAGCTAGCCATAACGATAGACTAGCCATAACAAGATGCTAGCCATAACGAGAGGCTAGCCATAACGAAAGGCTAGCAATAACGAGAGGCTAGCCATAACGAGAGGCTAGCCGTAACGTGAGGCTAGCCATAACGAGAGGCTAGCCATAACAAGAGGCTAGCCATAACGAGAGGCTAGCCATAACAAGAAGCTAGCCATAACGAGAGACTAGCCATAACGAGATGCTAGCCATAACGAGAGGCTAGCCATAACGAGAGGATAGCCATAACGAGAGGCTAGCCATAACGAGTTGCTAGCCATAATGAGAGGCTAGCCATAACGAGAGGCTAGCCATAACGAGAGGCTAGCCATAACAAGAAACTAGCCATAACGAGGGGCTAGCTATAACGAGAGGCTAGCCATAACGAGAGGCTAGCCATAACGAGAGGCTAGCCATAACGAGAGGCTAGCCATAACGAGAGGCTAGCCATAACGAGAGGCTAGCCATAACGAGAGGCTAGCCATAACGAGAGGCTAGCCATAACGAGAGGCTAGTCATAACGAGAGGCTAGCAATAACGAGATCGCTGTAACGAGTTTCTCGGAGTAACCAGTGCATGGTCAAATAGATTAACATTACTAATAAGATTGTCAATGGGTGGAAGAAAGACACGATATTTGTTAGTTTTAGTGTTTTATTCTGTTCTCTAGGTGCATTGTATTCATTTTGTATGCATTGTATATTCATTGTATTGTACTGTGTATTATCATTGTATACAATGTTCTACAGTACCTTGATTCAGGATGTAGGTTTCATCCAAGAACTTAGTTTTAATGCACTTAAATATATATTGAATCTTTCCTTCACCACCATTCAAGCACTGAAACATTGTGGTAAGTTTGTTAATATGATTATTATCCCCGGTGTTATATTGAGGTCATACTATAATGTATTATAGGATTATCATCCTCGGTGTTATATTGAGGTTATGTTATAATGTATTATAGGATTATCATCCCCGGTGTTATATTGAGGTTATGCAATAATGTATTATAGGATTATCATTCTCGGTGTTATATTGAGGTTATGCTATAATGTATTATAGTATTATCATCCCAGTGTTATATTGAAGTTATGCTATAATGTATTATAGTATTATCATCCCTGTGTTATACTGAGGTCATGCTACAATGTATTATAATATTATCATCCCCGGTGTTATACTGAGATTATGCTATAATGTATTATAATATTATCATCCCCGGTGTTATACTGAGGAAATGCTATAATGTATTATAGTATTATCATCCCCGGTGTTATACTGACGTTATGCTATAATGTATTATAGGATTGTCATCCCCGGTGTTATGCTATAATGAATTATAGGATTATCATCCCTGTGTTATACTGAGGTTATGCTATAATGTATTATAGGATTATCATCCCAGTGTTATACTGAGGTTATGCTATAATGTATTATAGGATTATCATCCCGGTGTTATACTGAGGTTATGCTATAATGTATTATAGGATTATCATCCCAGTGTTATACTGAGGTTATGCTATAATGTATTATAGGATTATCATCCCAGTGTTATACTGAGGTTATGCTATAATGTATTATAGGATTATCATCCCAGTGTTATACTGAGGTTATGCTATAATGTATTATAGGATTATCATCCCAGTGTTATACTGAGGTTATGCTATAATGTATTATAGGATTATCATCCCAGTGTTATACTGAGGTTATGCTATAATGTATTATAGGAGTCGATGAACTCTTACCATGAGTGACTTCTCTGAGTTTGTCAGTTGTGGGAAGCTGTTACCTGTACGTTGATTACCTGAATTTTACCGGAAATTACCTGAAGGCCATTAACACTTGACGTGGACAGGAAGCCAGCGGCTTGTCGAAGGTCCCTCCGTTTGCCTTAATGATCTTTTCCACTTGGACTTAAAAATTTAACAGATTTTTATCATTTACCGTTCGGTGGGTAGGTGGTTCCATGGGTTTATAACTCTGGGGGTGAAAAAACATCTCCTCTTCTCAATCTTTCTTTGTGGCTTGTTGAGCTTGAAACCGTTGCCTTTGTTTGCGTTACATATGACTTTTTGAAGAAATTGTCCGGATCAATATCCTCCAACATTTACTAAGACGTTCTTAATAATTCCTTAGTTGAATATAACTTTGCATAAATATGTAGAGTATATGCCTGTAGTTGTACAGCAGCTCTTGAGATACATATGTATTTCTTGAGGAACAGCCTATTGGATAGGCTTCTATCTATAAAAGATATAGATATATCAATATGTAAAAGATATTTGGGAGAATGCTTTTGTGCATGCGTGAGTTAAGATGTTTAAGCCATGTTATGGAGAAGACTCAGGTGGAGTACTGAAGGGTTGATTAGAGGTCTTTTCCTTATTTAGAAACATTGTATTATTTTGGTTTATTAAATGTTTGTTTAGTCAGGCGTTTTCCTTCTTCCACTGTGGGTCTGTTCGTATATGGTATATGAGAGAAGATAAATATTGTAGTATAAATAAATACTGCAATATCAAAGGGAGTTGAGAGGGAAATAATAATGAAGAGAGATTTGGAGGAAGGTCACTCGAGTATGGGAAGGAGAGAGAACCATCCACGGGCACAGCAGTGGGTGTGAACAGGGCTCTGAGTTGGGGTCCCACACACTTAACGTGGCCCTTTTCTCCTGAAATACGAGGTGTTGCCGAGTGACTTCCTGAAGCTATTGTAGACATGAGAGGAGTCAATAGAGACATATTGTGTCGTCACTATTTGTTTTTTGTGTAATAGTTTTTATATATAAGCATCCTCATTACATAAGAGCAGTTACTGCGTAGAGGTGAACAGTTAAGACCTGATACCCCATCATCTTTCCCTGCCTATCCGACTCTAATCTATCCCTTATAGCTCACGCAACATGGGGTGAGGAGACACATTAATTTTGTGCTAGATTGAACTAACACGAGTGTTTCACTGTGACAAGGCTGAATCATTCAACAGATTTGGCTACATGGTCTCGCACTAAGGGCTTTGTACCCTTATTGGTCATTGGTGTGACTTCCACAATCTCAGTGGTGTCCTTTGCATACTATCTTGGGAATTATGGTTGCAGGTCAAATCCCACTTGTTGGGTTCCAGGGTGGGTTGGGATGTGACGATATTATTTATTTTATTATGTTTTTGACAAACTTTCCTTCATTCCCCGTGGCTTGTGTGCTGCACGACCTGGCCTTCAAGTTTACCCCTTTCCCCATAACTGACACACTCATCATTCTGACGCTGTCAGCTACTCTTGGTCAGCTGCCTACACCCTGTCTTTGGCTATGGTGGCCCACACGTCAACTGCTACAGTGTGAGGTACAACAACAACCATCCCTATCTTTCTGAAGACAACAAAGCCGTTTATACCTCCTCGTGGAGCAAATAACTCCAAAAATCTACCATGCATTGTATTGTTCATTTTCCAAACGTTCAGTTCCTTATTCAAGCTTAAAATGATGACTAAGTATTTAGACCTCGACCCACTGGATGAAAACGTATCTCGAACTCCTCATATCAGTTGGTACGAGTCTATCAATTCCATCAACAATGTCAAGGATACGTGTTATTTAAGATTAAATTAATCCAAACACCGGACTGAACGCCTACAACTCTCTGGATAAATAACACCACCATTAATTAACATCAACAAAACTTTCTCTTTAGATCATTTTTAAGTACCAGCCTTCTTGATATTTTATCTCCATTGGAGACAGGCTTTTACATACCGGCCTCACACATGATAATTGATCTAAAATTTGATGGTAGTGTCCCTCCATAATGTCACCTTGTGGTGAGGGGGCTCATGTACAACTCCCTGAGGCTGGGGAGGGTTGCCTTGGCCCCCCCCTCTTCTGTCCCTCTACGGGTGTGGTACATGCTACAATACACATCCATAGGGATCTTGTTTGGGTTAATGGACCTCCCGCTCGAGGGGCTGCCCTCGGTGAATGGTTGGGTTTCTAGGCTCGGACGAAAGGGAGAAAGAGGTTTTTGCACTAGTGTGGAAGAATTTACTAGGCAGTAGGACTCCCCTGTTAAAAAAGGGAAGCTCCGCTGGGAACGATACAGCCCTTCCTGCACAGGAGGGTGCTCGGCCTCCATAGCTGCCCAGGTAGGTAGTATCCCTTGGCTCAGAGACCCAAACTTTTGATATTAATGCAGTATTGACACCGAACTCTTCCACAGGCTCGTGGGGTTGGCAATCATACCCCTGAGTCGGCTGGTGATGGAAGATCACCACATCAACGTTCCAGGACTTATTTGGTACTGACAAGTTGACTAAGTATTTTGACTCTTCTCACATTGATCGTACACGTCCTGATAATTTACACATCATGAACACCTGACTGATTCCGTTGAGACCCATGTAACCTTTATCCCCACCCCTCATTGGCACACGTGTAGTTGCTGCCCCTTCTCTGGAGGCAGCAGACCGCCTGGCATCGTTGTCCAGCAATGGTGAGACCCCCAGATCGGGTCTCCAAAAACACCCAGTTAAATGTCAGCACTGGCACAGTCCTTCTCCCGCACAATGTTGAGACTGGTGATATAGACCTAAAAGACTGGATATTAAATATTCCTCGAGGCCCAAGGACATTCTATCCTCCAGACCGATTCGTTCACTGGAACGTATCCTTCACCCCCTCGTGGTCGTCGTCGTCAGCCTCTTCGCGTAGTCAAAATCACTTTCTGACGGTCGGGCCCTCCCGTTTTCCGTTATTCTTGCAGGTGCCAGATGCTCCATTAAGGAATACATTCGCTCTCCTCGCCTTTGCAATTGGTGTTGGAAACTTGCACATGGTGTCTTGCGATGCACTAGCGAAGTGTCCCTGTGGCCCTTTTGTGGAGCCCTGGCCATTCTAAGACACAGTGTTCTTCTTCCCAGCCTCGCTGCATTAACTGAAGTGATGCCCACCTGCCTTCTCCCGCTCATACATACACTACAAATTTGAGGAAGCCATTCTCAATTTAAATATCGCGATCGGATTTCTTTCCTGCAGGAAGACGTTAGGTTCAACACCTTAACTCTTTCTTTGACATGACATGATCATGCGTTGCTTCACACATCTCCTCCTCACCCTTAACACCTTTCTCAATTCCACAACCGTTTCCAGGCCTTAGACCCCGAATATCTCCACCAGCGCCTTGTCTTCCACTTCTCTCTATTCTGACCCTGAGGATCTTCCTCACGGCTCACCGTCTGGTGTTTCCACCCTTCCCTCCTAGTCTTCTCCTGGTGATCAGTTCAGTGTTGCCGCTGCACCTCCTTCCTCCTCTGTCCCCCTGTGGCTTTTCCTTCCCAAACCCGTCTCTCTTCTCACCTCTTCCCTCTCTCTTTTGGCCCTCCACGATGCCTGACCCTCCAGGCCGATGTCCATTCTCCTCCCAATCGTCTTCGTGTTGTCCGCTCTCATTCCTCCTCTCCTGCTGAGACTGTGGAGAATGTCGCACAGTACAGTGCTGCTGGCACACCTATATCTCAGTCAGAAGCGTAAATCTAGTTCCTCTCCATCTTCTTCCCCAGCTGGTAAGAAGGCGTCGGTCTATCCCCTGCTTTCCACTTCCGGCTCTGTCCATGCATCTCCTCCGAGCTCTGTGGTGCAGTCGACTGACCCTGCTGAAGAGATTCCTGTGGTCATTGATTCTCGTTCTGACGCTGTCTCTGATCAAGAACACTCCACTGTTCGTTCTTCCCCATTCCCTCGACCGTCCATCTGAGAGGCATCTTGCCACCCCAGACTCAGTCAGCCTGGCTGTGTCCCCTTCCTTCTACCCCCCGACTCAAGTGTCTTTGCTTGATTTACCTATGCCCCCACACGCGGATTTCACTGGATCTGAGCCTCCCTGCTATCCCGTGTTCATCTTTGACTTTGTTTTTCTTTTTTTTCTCTTATTTTTTCTTCTTGTATCTGTTCTTTACTTTCTACTCTTCAATGGAATATCTGAGGCTTTAATGCTGTCTTCCATGAACTCCATCTTCTGATCTCTCAGTTTTTCATCTTTGCGTGTGTGTGTCTCTAGGAGGCGATGCTTGGCACTCGTCCTGGTCGCTTACACTGTTAGTCCTTTCTCTCTGCTCCGCTAACTATTGCTGCGGGTCTTAACTCTACTGATCAGCTGATCCGTCATGATATTCCCTTTGTTTCCTTTCTATTCCAGTCGCTCATTCCTTCCTCTGCTGCTGTCCGTATATGTGTGAGTAAATGGCACACTGTCTACGTCACTTACTCTGAGGTGATCTGACGGCATGCCCTCTGAGGTGATGATCTGACGGCATACACTCTGGGGTGATGACAAACTGCCCTTAAGTGGCGTTTGCCGAGGCTGTTTGGAATCAATTCATCCTCCATGCTACTCTTTCTGACCTCTCTGTTCTCCCCCCAAGCCCTCCGCCTTGTTCGTGATGCCTTATGCAACGCTGCCCGCCACTCTATTCCCCGTTCCACCTCCCCAGACACACGGAAGTGCATTCCCTGGTAGAATTCAGATGGTGCTCTGGTTGTCCGCTGTAATTGTGAAACCTGGAACACACACACACGGCGTCGACACACACCTAATTCTCTTATTTTGTTTTGGAAGGCGAGTGTGGGGGCACCATAGGCTCATCACTACGACTAAGCGTGAGAGCTGGAAATCTTGTCTCCATCCTTACGGCTTGGCATCCCTCTCCCTCAGAGCTGGAGGGAAATACGCAAGATATCGGATAAGTTTATTCCAGATATTGCACCTATCCTTATCCTCCATAATTGTGTCTCCCTTCTCTCTATCAGAAATGTAGTCTGCCATGACCTTCTGCAGGCTCACAGTGGCTGGCGCAGACGGCACTCATTAGGAGATTATTCACCATCTGCCGCCTTGCATTTTTCAGTGTTTGCTGAAAGTTTATAACCATATTTGGGAGGAGTCATTAGTCCTAGAAGACGGTTTTTTTATTTATATATACAAAGGTTCTTACATTCCTGTAAAACCACTAGCATGCATAGCGTTTCGGGCAGGTCTTTAATCATAATTATTCCCAGGATACAACCCGCCAAATTGTTTAACAACCAAGTACCCATTCACTGCTGTGTGAATAGAGGGTACAGGTAAGGATTGCGGCCCGGTCAATCCTCCCCCAACCCGTCCTCGAGTCAAGTCCATTCCATCCAGCGGTCGACCCCACAGACGCATTCGTAAATTTTAATATACTGGTCATTCAAAACAGGAATTTTTTCAAATTTAAATTAATTTTATAATACATTAGCATATTGTGCATATATAGGCATAGGTCAAGTTAGGTTAGGTTAGGTGTTTAGGTTCTGTTGGCGAATATTTGAATTTGTAGTACGTGAGTGAAGCATTTACAGCTTAGTGATTCGAACAAAATTCGTCAGTGAAGCACTTGTTCCGGAAGTGTTCGAACGTCAACAGTTGTGAGTCGTGTGTAAACCGTTTTTCATTCATAAACAGGTGGTTTAGCGGGTGCATGGAATCACTTTTGGGTCTTTGTTTGGAGGATGGGCTGCACCCTGGCAAGGAAACGAACTCAGATCAAAGCGCTCCCGAAGTTCTGGGCGAATGTTGTTTCCACTGTGCCACGGAGACTATAAAGGCATGGGACTATAAAGGGGATGGGCTTGAGGCAGTTGTTTACATATTAGGAAACCCGGTACTCACAGAACTTTTCCTGTGGACTTCTGCCCCATTGCCCTGACGAGTTGCATCTGCGAGCATTTTGTACGTTTGGTCAATGGACGTTTGATGTGGGTCCTAGAACACTATCACCGCCTCTTCCCTTCTCAACTTGGATTTCTCAAGTGTCGCAGTATGACTGATGTCTTAGTGGCCTTGGATGTCTACACTAGTTTTGCCATTGAACTGAAAACCTCCGTTGTTGCCGTCCCTTTTGACCTGGAAAAGGCTTATGACTCTACCTGAAGATATCATATTCTATCCTAACTCCATTATTTTGGCCTTCATGGCCATTTCCCTCTCTTCCTTAAAGGCTTCCTCCGCAGCCATTTATTTAAAGTGAGACTTGGTAGCACTTTTTCCGACTCTATTCAGCAATACGAAGGTGTTCCCGAGGGGTAGTGTTCTGAGCACTACTCTTTTTCCTGGTTGGCCTCAATGGTCTTCTTTCCTGCCTTCCTTCTGACATTTTCACGGCCCTTTATGTTGACAATCTCACCCTCTGCTGTCGGTGTGATGACTCGCCTTTCCTCCAACGTGTGTGTTGTTCCTACAGTGTATTGATATTGAACATGCTATTATAAAAGACCAAATACATTGTAATATCAACAAAACAGACATCATTGCTACTTAGAGAGTAGGCAAAAAGAATCCATCAGGTCAAAATCAAAGAAAATTTCGCCTCATACTAGCTACCCAGTCTCTAAGATCTGACCTTATCCATGAATCAGTATCCTCTAACAAGGGGTTGTACATCAACGAGTGCCTGACCAGTACTCTAACAAGGGGGTGTACATCAACGTGTGCCTGACCAGTACTCTAACAAGGGGGTGTACATCAACGAGTGCCTGACCAGTACTCTAACAAGAGATGTACATCAACGTGTGCCTGACCAGTACTCTAACAAGGGGGTGTACATCAACGAGTGCCTGACCAGTACTCTAACAAGGGGGGTGTACATCAACGTGTGCCTGACCAGTACTCTAACAAGGGGGGTGTACATCAACGTGTGCCTGACCAGTACTCTAACAAGGGGGTGTACATCAACGAGTGCCTGACCAGTACTCTAACAAGAGATGTACATCAACGAGTGCCTGACCAGTACTCTAACAAGGGGGTGTACATCAACGTGTGTCTGACCAGTACTCTAACAAGGGGGGGTGTACATCAACGTGTGCCTGACCAGTACTCTAACAAGGGGGTGTACATCAACGAGTGCCTGACCAGTACTCTAACAAGAGATGTACATCAACGAGTGCCTGACCAGTACTCTAACAAGGGGGGTGTACATCAACGTGTGTCTGACCAGTACTCTAACAAGGGGGGTGTACATCAACGTGTGTCTGACCAGTACTCTAACAAGGGGGGTGTACATCAACGTGTGCCTGACCAGTACTCTAACAAGGGGGGTGTACATCAACGTGTGCCTGACCAGTACTCTAACAAGGGGGGTGTACATCAACGTGTGCCTGACCAGGACTCTAACAAGGGGGGTGTACATCAACGAGTGCCTGACCAGTACTCTAACAAGGGGGTGTACATCAACGTGTGCCTGACCAGGACTCTAACAAGGAGGTGTACATCAACGTGTGTCTGACCAGTACTCTAACAAGGGGGGGTGTACATCAACGTGTGCCTGACCAGTACTCTAACAAGGGGGTGTACATCAACGAGTGCCTGACCAGTACTCTAACAAGAGATGTACATCAACGAGTGCCTGACCAGTACTCTAACAAGGGGGGTGTACATCAACGTGTGTCTGACCAGTACTCTAACAAGGGGGGTGTACATCAACGTGTGTCTGACCAGTACTCTAACAAGGGGGGTGTACATCAACGTGTGCCTGACCAGTACTCTAACAAGGGGGGTGTACATCAACGTGTGCCTGACCAGTACTCTAACAAGGGGGGTGTACATCAACGTGTGCCTGACCAGGACTCTAACAAGGGGGGTGTACATCAACGTGTGCCTGACCAGGACTCTAACAAGGGGGTGTACATCAACGTGTGCCTGACCAGGACTCTAACAAGGGGGTGTACATCAACGTGTGCCTGATCAGTACTCTAACAAGGGGGTGTACATCAACGTGTGCCTGACCAGTACTCTAACAAGGGGGTGTACATCAACGAGTGCCTGACCAAGACTCTAACAAGGGAGTGTACATCAACGAGTGTCTGACCAGAACAAGGCAGGAATTCCTCTACAGTATGTGGCAAATCCGTAAACAAATTCAAGAAGTGATCCATCAGTGCTATGTTTAAGATGACGTACTAAAAGTATGAAAAACTCCTACAGGAAAAACCTTTGTGACATCAAATGAGGATAACCTCAGTAAATTCCTCTCCCAAAGTGGTTTATCTGACCTCACTGACCCTATCAGTGCCGCACCTTCCACTAGGTCACCCTAGTGACCTAGTGCAGAGTAGGTATCCTTGGTTTCATTGTTACCTAGACTACCAAACCTCTCAATACTCCCCAGCTCCACTGTATTTTGGCTATGCCTGCACCTGTATTGTAAAAAAAAATTCAGTGTCCCTGATTGTATCTTTAAGTAATCTACCTCATTTATTACAGTGTCATTTTTTTTTAATTTTACAAAGTTTCTTATTCTTAACATAGTCAATCTTTATAGAATCCTTATTTTTACTTGTCAACTGCATTCTACTTCTCTAATTACATTGATTTTTTATTTAATTTTTACTTGTTTCTATTTTGTTTGTGCATTTTTTGCTATAGATTTTATATCTGGATTTCCTGTTGTAAATGCTCCTAATCTCATTATTCTACTGAAATTTGTTTTAATTTATTTTTTCTCATTACATTGCATCCTTAATTGTACCCTTGCCATTTTACATTCAAACAGCCTATTTATGCATCCTAGTATAGACCCAAAACTAAACCTCTTATCAAGTATCTATGATAATCATCTGTTAAACGATCAAAATTGCAGGTATTATATAGCAAACGATGTAAACAATGTATTAACACATTATCACAATGTATCTGTAATTAACTTGAATGTAAGATCTCTAAGCAAACACTTTGATGATGTTAGCGCCCTGATTCAAACAGTTGGCAACAAATTTTTCTTTATTATACTTACTGAAACGGGGTTGAAAGAGGATACAACACAACTCTTTAACATACCAAACTACTCGACAATTCACAACTGTCGACCAATTCAGAGAGGTGGTGGTACAGCTCTTTACTACCACCAAGAACTGACATGCTTGAAAGTAATTAGAACTAGAGCTTCCTGTGGAGAATATATCTTTGTATGTTTCAGAGTCAAGGGTGGCGAGGCTGTTCTGACTGTGGGAGCAGTTTACAAAATTCCTGACACTGTTGTGTCTGAATTCAACTCTAACCTTAGAAATCTAATACTAGCTAACAGACTTAACAAAAACCAACTAATAATTTCAGGGTATTTTAATATTGACCTCTGCGAGCCTTATAATCCTCAAGTTGCTAGTTTCCTCAACTGTATGAATACCCTGCTTGCTCATACCCTTAATCACTAAACCTACTAGAATTACTGAAACGACTGTATCTACTCTTAACCACATCTGGACTAACATGACCTCTCCACTTACTTTAGAAATATTCACTGATGGGTCCACAGACCATTATCCCGCATTTCTTCTAAAAAACATTAACAAACCACCTTTAGATACAACGAAGATACGTTTTAGGCTGCACAATGAAACTTCTATAAGCAACTTTATTGCTGCTGCTGCTAATATCAACTGGGAGACTGAATTAGATGATATAGTGAAAACCAATCTAACAGTGCAATATTTTTTTTTACAAAACTATGAGCCTCTATAACACCCACTGTCCTATGCTACCGAAACAAGTCACAACTAAAAAACTAAACAATCCATGGCTAACAAAGGGAATACTTAAATCTGTCAATAAAAACCATGATCATGAGAAGAAGTATAGATGAGTGGTCATCTCCAAACAAGTTTCAAGGAGGTACTCATCAATACTGTCCAAAATAATTAGGAGAGCCAAAATTAAATACTATGAAAATCAATTCAATCAAATTAAGGGCAACATAACGAAAACATGGCACACTATTTCTCAAATATTAAGATCAAAGAAGATCTTGAAAAACAAATTAATTCTCCTATCCAATGACAATGGTGTGCTTTCTGCCTCTGACACCTCCATTAAATTCAATAGTTTCTTCTCGTCCATTAGCACATCCCTTGCAAATGATATCCCATCTTGCATAACTATTGTTTAGGACTATATTACAGAAAACTATCCAGAGTCTCTATACCTAACTCTCAATAATTCCTCTGATGTTAATGTGATAATCCTTTTTCTTAAAACAAAGTCAGATGCCCTTGCTGAGATACCAACTCTAATTTACAAAAACTCTAGAGTTCTACCTCTACAACAAATCACTTGAACTCCAAATCTTTCCTAATTATCTGAAAAAGAAAAAAGCATGAGTAACCTCAGTCCAAAACGTAGTGATATCACTGATGTCATCAGTTTCAGACCTATATGAATCCTGCCAACCTTGTCTAAAATAATAGAGAAGCTAATCTACAAATAGCTTACTCTTATCTAGCCAAACACAATGTTCTTAGCTCTTGCCAATATGGCTTCAGACCCCCAAAAAAGTGCCAATGATGCACTGATTAGTATGATTAACTTGATACATGCAGCTCTAGATAAAAATGAGGTCCCTGTTTGGTTATTTATAAACCTATGTAAGGCTTTTGACAATATTAACCACCATAACCACCTTCTTTAATTACATCATTATGGAGTCAGAGGACACTCCCTGCAATACCTTCAGTCTTACCTTACTGACAGGCTCCAGTATGTTTGTGTGAATAATACAATTTCTCCCACCCGACCCATCAACATTGGTGTTCCTCAGGGCAGCATACTTGGCCCTTTCCTCTTTCTCATCTACATTAATGACCTTCCAAATGCCTCTCAACACCTCAAACCAATTATATTTGCTGATGACACAACCTTTGATTGTTGAAGAAAAAAGAAAAGAAACAATAAAGAAATAATCCGGGAGAGGCTAAGGTGCCTCTCCTTCGGTCCTTCACCGTCTTAATGCTCTGCACCTCGCTGGGTTGCGCCTCAGCTCTGGTGCCTTTCGTTTGTCTCCTATCCAGAGCTTGTACCGAATGTTGAAATGAACGTCTTGTCGCACCAGGATCGTCGAGATCGTTACTGCCTTCATTACCTCGCGAGGTCTCTTCAACATCCTCATTCTCGCTTTTGCTGTGCTTCGACTGTTGTTCCCACCAGTGGGCCTTCTTCTCTTTCACCACCTTCAGTTTTCTGTTGACATATCTCCCTTATAAGCCTCCCTTTCAGTTTGTGTTGACAATGTCTCTCCTCGTGTCGTTCCATCCTTACCTCCTTGGCGGATCTCACTTGTGAAGTTTTGCAAGTCTTTGACCCATGTGATGAAGGCTTCTACCTCTCTTGTTCTGAAACGCCTTTTGGTTAAAATTTTTCTTCACATTCCCATTCTGTTGCCCTCTTCCCGGATGAGTCCAAGTCTGCCGACGTTGTTGGATACTCTGTTGTCTTTCAAGACCAAACTTATATGTGCCGTCTCCTTCCAGAGGTGTGAATCTTCACAGCTGAACTCTATGCGATCTTGTATGCTCTTCGTCGATTGCTTTTCCGTCGTCAGTGCTATTTTTTCATAGTGGTTGACTCTTGCAGGCTCTTATCCGTTTCTTATTTCTAGCAGATTTAACCAGGTTGCGTTTTGCTAGGTTCCCAGCCATATTGGTATTTCCTTAAATGAGCGTGTGGACATTGCTGCTAAGGAGGCTATCCACACTTGTCTTGTTCCCGAAAAGGCGTTCCATATTCCGATTACTACTCAGTCATTCATCCCTCGAGCCATGCCCGTTGGCAGGGTTATTGGTTTTCAATTACTGGTAATAAATGGCGTGCTCTTGTATCGCAATATCGTGTCCCCCATGACCTTCCTCACACCACCATAACCGGCGGTGGGAAACGGCTCTGGCAAGGCTACGTATTGGCCATACCCATTTAATTCACGGGCACCTAATAGAGCACCGCCCTGCACTTTATTGTCAAACCTGCATTATACCTCTTACGGTCGTGCATATCATTGTTGAATGTCCTGACTTTCAGGGTGTACCTATGTCTTGCTTCCCAACTGTCCCTGGCGGTCACCTGATCCTCGATAGACTCCATGTTGAATCAGATACCTTTGTTGTAGTTTGCCTCATGCGATTTTGTTCTTGTATTGGCATCCTTAGTAATATTTATTACCTTTTGAATATTCCGCGACTTTGATGGTGCTACATAGTATCCCCGGCTTGGTCCCTTCTTTTGATAATTACTTCTTCCATTATGATCAAAAAGGGCTCTAACTGCTTGGTCCAGGAATTTCTCCGATTCCTGCATCTGTGATTTTCATCTTGGAAATAGAGCCTCAAAGCGCCAATAGTCACTGAAGAGTGTTTGACTTTGCATGAATGTTTGTGGTAACCGACCTGTGAGATTTATATTTATTTAATTTATATGAATATATATAGAATTTATATTTACGTTAATTTATATACTTCGATAGCAATTTGTATAATGATAAGTGGACTGTATTTCTGCAATAATCTCTTAATCTCACAAATCGATCCTCTACACATTAGGGGGGGTTTATTAGTTTAATATATATGTATGCAGCCAATCAAACTACAGTAATAGCTACATACATTGATGAGGTTCCTTATCTTATAGTACAGCAGGTTAGTCCACCAGGTATAACTAGGGTGTAGACACCAAATTATCCTCTTTGAGGTAGCTTTCATCACCCAGGTAACTGGTGCACAAAATCTTGCATCCTCGTCTTGACCTGTCAAAAGGGCGCTAACTGTGAAGCCAGAATCCTATATATGACAAGTATTTCAGAGAAAACTGTACATGGAACATGAAGACCTGGCTTAAATACCTTTAGTTTGAGGCTTCCACGTGATCTAACCGGGTCACCCTATATCCTGACATTAATGGCCATAAATGAATGATAAACGGGTTTCGGAAAGAACACTTAACTTGAATTGTAGACATCGTGTTGGAGATGGTACCTTTGGTTTCCATAACACTACGTCCAAGTAAAATTAACAGGAGCCGAATTTGCTCCCGTGTGAGCCTCTGGTCTAGTATAAACAACAATGGCTGCCCTCCTTCCTCCCTCTGACGCCTGGCTTACATTGTCCAGATTTCAGAACGTGATAGAAGGGTCACATTTACTCTACTTTAATATTGATAATTAAGTTAATTTATTTAAGATGTTTTTATGATGGTAAAGTCCAAAGACTAATGTATTTAAGAATAATTCCCAGCAGAATAGCTGGTCAATTTATAATGGTATGTGGTGATGATATCCCGTTTTCTATAGACGGTAATTCCACTACAAGTTACGTTTTCTATGGGTAACTTGTTTATACAACACAGCTATTATCTGTATGATTATTAAATGGTGTCGGATTTTCCGACATAATTCCCCAGGGGCTGCTCACGGGTCGAAGTCCTATTTAGAACAGACGAACACCGATACTCCTCCTTCGAATTATTTGATTAATTTGATGTTAGCAGTTAGTAATCACACATTTGTGCGTCTGTTCGTACAGGACGGATGTCCCGTACTAGAGTTGCAGGGGTTAGAAGTCTAATGCGATTTCATTTCCCTGTCAACTCTTGAAAGGCTAATATTCAAGCCTAATTACATATTATTTAACCCAGAAGACTGGATGTGATCAAGTACTACAGTCAAGTATGATTCAGGGACTGCAGTGAGATCAGTGACATTAGATATAACTTGAAGTTTCTTCAGATAACTGGTCACTGATATATAAACACTGAGGCCCATGGAATACATCTTGATTAAATAATAAATGTATCAAATCAGTCATCAAATTTATTGGGGTTTAATTTAGTTAATTGATTCAGAAGATTGAATATCTCATCATTAAAGTAAAGTATGGTTCTGAGACTGCAGTGGGTTCAGTGACATTGGTCGCAGTGACTTGTAGCTGTTTTAGGCTACTGTTCACTGATTTGCCACTGAGGCCTCATGAAATCATCTCCAGCTTTAAATGATGATACTAATATCAACCTCTGTTGGTATAGTCAGCTGTAATCTCCTTAGTATAATGCTACTGGAGAAATATAATCAGCTGACAAATTTAGATTTCTACTGGTATTGTTTATCTGCAGGCATAGGTCTCCTCAGGCTTGATACTGGGCCTGAGAGTAATTTACCTCCTGCAGAGTTTAACATGGTTATACCCTGATATTTAGTAGGGCTACCGATGAATCGATGGCAATAGTCTGTCCCTACAAGGAGACCGAAGTCGTTGAGGTGATCAGACTTAATATTATCTGCCAATTTTATTCCTCTATTTCTCAGGAATTTGGCTGTTGCTCGCAGACCTTGAACTTGTAGGTCTACTGGTATTTTGTCCACCACAATGGCTTGTACTCTACAGACGTACCTGCCTAAACGTACTGATGGTTGTACCACCTGGTAGACTTGAGGTCCTGCATCTGTTACAAACCCTGATATGTTGAATGACATCTGGGCTACAGGCCTTAATTGTAGTTCATCTGCCAACTTTTTAGTGATATATGTTCTCTGGGATCCTTGGTCAAACAACCCACGGGTATGGACCTTGGCCCTCTTATTCAGGATGGTAATTTGGGCAGTAGGCAAAGTCGTATTACCTTTAGACTTTGCCGATTGGACACTCTTTGTTTGTTGCACCTTGCAGTACTGTACTGTGGTGGGAATGCTATCTTCCACCTTGGGGTTTGGAGACGTTGTTTTGGTGTCTCTGCACAATGCTGCATGGTGCTGACCTTTGTTACACCTATTACAGGTGTGTAATTGGGTATCACAGTCCTTGATGTTATGTTTCCTGAGGCACCTCGTGCAATGTTGCAAATCTTTGAGTCGCTCAACACGGGCGTCACTATCAGGAAAATTAGAGCAGTGGTACATTGAATGTTTCTCATTGCAGAACAAACATGTTCCATAGCTTCCAGTACCCTTTGGTGTCACGTTCTTGGATGACACAGTAACTATAGGCTTGGAGGGTCCCACTGCATATACGCCCACACTGCTACTGTTCCACTTTGGTGTTGAATTATATTGTCTAGATTGATTTGGAGTACCTTTGGTACTCTGTGGTTTACTATTATTAGTTTCTGAGGGTTTACTTGGTGGTTTTAATTTGTCATGTGTTCGTAATTGATGAACTACTGACTTTAAACCTTCAGATATTTCATTCATGGATAAGATGCTTTTATTGTAATGAGCACTCATTTGTCTCAATATGTCCCTAGGTATTTTCTCCTGGACAATTATTTTCAAGACCCACTCAGCCCCGTTTGTATCTGCTGTCAGGCTGAGGGCATTGATCAATGATTCTACCTCCAGCTTGAAGACTTGGAGTGAATCAGCTGAAGCCTCCGGTGGGGGTAAATGCAACAGCTCATGAACTAAATGTGATGTTCTTACTTCTGGATCAGCATAATTATCCTTGAGGAGTTTTACTGCCAGATCATAGCCGTCATTAGTTAATCTCAGATGGGATACTACTGTTTTAGCCTCACCTGATAATTGGCCTTGCAAATAAGAGAATTTACTACTCTTTGGTAAAGATTGTTTTGAGTCTACAAGGTCAACGAATTTGTTCCAAAATTCGTCCCAATCTTCCTCATCTTTTCCTGAGAAAGTGGGTAAATTAATTGGAGGGAGTCGAGCTTCTGCTTGACTCGTATTAGATGCAACTGTTGCTGTTGTTGCTGTTGTTGTTGCCTTGTTCTGGGCAATTAATTTGACATAAGGCTGTAACGTGGCCTGAGTTTGATCTTCATAATTCG
This sequence comes from Procambarus clarkii, assembly GCF_040958095.1. Classification (NCBI taxonomy): domain Eukaryota; kingdom Metazoa; phylum Arthropoda; class Malacostraca; order Decapoda; family Cambaridae; genus Procambarus; species Procambarus clarkii. The sequence continues at coordinate 5,454,037 of NC_091211.1, forward strand.
CAAGATCAACCATAATGTCGTCTATTTCTGTTTCTGATAAATTGGTGTTGGCAAGTTCAGCCACATATGTTGCTATTTGACATTTGATTTGCTCAAATTTACCTGCAGCTGCTTGATAATAGCTTTCCAGGTCAGCATAATCAACTGTTGATTGTTGTGACAAATCTTCACATTTCTTGATCTGTCTTGTTAAGTGGCCTTTAAGACCTGCAAGGGTTCTTTTCATTCTCCCTGCATTATCCATACTGGCTCGTTGGTGAAGCCTTGTGGGACTTGTACTTGGGCTGCTCATAATACTGAACAAACACTAATGATAGCCTAGGGTAAATTCTGCACTCACTAGGCAATAATCCTACCTCTACTAGAGGTTAGCACTTAAAATTAATACACATTATATATATACAATCATACACACTAATGATTTGAGTGATAAACCAGTGTCACTGGAAGTACCTTTAGGTTAGCTCTTCTATATCACCCTAGGATGGTAGAGACACTAATTAATCACTCAAAGGTGTAATGATCATAAGTAAATTATTATATATACAACTCAACTCGAGTTGATAAAAATTACACCCAAAATAGGGTCTGGACCATTCATTAATGGTGCTAGGTTAATCAATATAGTACAACTGACTATGGGAATAATGGGACTAGGATGAGCAATAATAGTTCAACTAGTCAATGGTTAATATCCTACCCTGTTGTGGGTTGGCAATTAGTAAATATTATACTGTGATCACTAGTGCAATTTATATTAAATAATTCTCTATTTTGGAGAAATAATATACACAATTATTGATAATAGCCTCTTAATTAGCCTCTATGAAACTTCTAATATTATCTAGAAGTATTAAATATTATTATTGACCTCGCGAAATAAACTCCACAAAATTCGTAGATAATCTCTCGCGAAATGTAACACCACGAAATCCGTGAACAATCTCGCGACACAGTCACTAATTTGGCTGGCTTCTATATTAGCGCTGTCATTTCACAGAATAACACGCCACCAAATCTGTGGGTGTGCATGAAACCGCTGACTAAGGCTTAACTGAACTGAGCGGGGCTCGTGAACTCGCACGAGTCAACGCCGCCGTCTTGACTGGCTTTGTTTAAATAACACTGCACTAGTATATTTAATGAATCCACTGGTTAACTGGTTCATCCGGTACTAAGATGACCAAATGTGGGTTCAAAGGATCAAATAATCCGTCATCCGGTTCGAAGATGACCAAATAATGTGGGAACCGACCTGTGAGATTTATATTTATTTAATTTATATGAATTTATATTTACGTTAATTTATATACTTCGATAGCAATTTGTATAATGTTAAGTGGACTGTATTTCTGCAATAATCTCATAATCTCACAAATCGATCCTCTACACATTAGGGGGGGTTTATTAGTTTAATATATATGTATGCAGCCAATCAAACTACAGTAATAGCTACATACATTGATGAGGTTCCTTATCTTATAGTACAGCAGGTTAGTCCACCAGGTATAACTAGGGTGTAGACACCAAATTATCCTCTTTGAGGTAGCTTTCATCACCCAGGTAACTGGTGCACAAAATCTTGCATCCTCGTCTTGACCTGTCAAAAGGGCGCTAACTGTGAAGCCAGAATCCTATATATGACAAGTATTTCAGAGAAAACTGTACATGGAACATGAAGACCTGGCTTAAATACCTTTAGTTTGAGGCTTCCACGTGATCTAACCGGATCACCCTATATCCTGACATTAATGGCCATAAATGAATGATAAACGGGTTTCGGAAAGAACACTTAACTTGAATTGTAGACATCGTGTTGGAGATGGTACCTTTGGTTTCCATAACACTACGTCCAAGTAAAATTAACAGGAGCCGAATTTGCTCCCGTGTGAGCCTCTGGTCTAGTATAAACAACAATGGCTGCCCTCCTTCCTCCCTCTGACGCCTGGCTTACATTGTCCAGATTTCAGAACGTGATAGAAGGGTCACATTTACTCTACTTTAATATTGATAATTAAGTTAATTTATTTAAGATGTTTTTATGATGGTAAAGTCCAAAGACTAATGTATTTAAGAATAATTCCCAGCAGAATAGCTGGTCAATTTATAATGGTATGTGGTGATGATATCCCGTTTTCTATAGACGGTAATTCCACTACAAGTTACGTTTTCTATGGGTAACTTGTTTATACAACACAGCTATTATCTGTATGATTATTAAATGGTGTCAGATTTTCCGACAATGTTTGTGTCACAGGTGCAAAAATATATTATAGTTGCTAACTCAATATTTTCCTGAGGCAGGGTCGAGAGGAAGCCTTCTACATCTTAGATGTTGAAGAGGTGGTGCGGAGGTTGAAGCTGTGGCGCCAACTGCTACCTCGGGTGGAGTTATTCTACGGTAGGTACTCATATATGCTGTTTATATTCATTTGGTAGACTTTTATTGAAATCTGGTAGGTGCTTACACAACTTGGGTAGGTGTTTATACACCTAGGGTAAGTGTATTTACAACCTGGGTAGGTGTTTACCCAACTAGGGGAGGTATTAACACAACTAGGGGAGGTTCATATATATATCTATGGCAGATGTTTATACAACTAGGGTAGGTAGTTGGTTTCCCAGGTTTCTTATACAACCTGGGAAGGTATTTATAACACCTGGGTAGGTATTTATACAAGAATTAAAATTAAACTACAGCTTATTAACAACAATTAAACATCGACAACACTGCCGGTGGAACTCAAACCAGAGTCTGCTCCAATCTAGATTTCAAATTATATTATCAAACACCACTAGATGAATTAAATTTTCTCTCTCTCTCATTCTCATATATATATATATATATATATATATATATATATATATATATATATATATATATATATATATATATATATATATATATATATATATATATATATATATATTTTATATATATATATATATATATATATATATATATATATATATATATATATATATATATATATATATATATATATATTATATATATATATATTATATATATATATATATATATATATATATATATATATATATATATATATATATATATATATATATGTCGTACCTAGTAGCCAGAACTCACTTCTCAGCCTACTATGCAAGGCCCGATTTGCCTAATAAGCCAAGTTTTACTGAATTAATATATTTTCTCTAATTTTTTTCTTATGAAATGATAAAGCTACCCATTTCACTATGTATAAGGTCAATTTTTTTTTAATTGGAGTTAAAATTAACGTAGATATATGACCGAACCTAACCAACCCTACCTAACCTAAGCTAACCTATCTTTATAGGTTAGGTTAGGTTAGGTAGCCGAAAACGTTAGGTTAGGTTAGGTTAGGTAGGTTAGGTAGTCGAAAAAATATTAATTCATGAAAACTAGGCTTATTAGGCAAATCGGGCCTTGCATAGTAGGCTGAGAAGTGAGTTCTGGCTACTAGGTACGACATATATATATATATGTATATATATATATACTTGCTTCCATCCTGAGCTGTGGCTGAGAGCACGGTCGACATAAGCGTTAACAACACTCCTCTTGTACCTGTCTGAGCAGTCACTGTTGGCATTGAGGCACATTCCTATGTTTGTTTCCTTAGTGTAGACTGCAGTGTGGAAATCTCCGCTCCTTTCCATGACTGTTACATCTAGAAAGGGCAGCTTCTCATCCTTCTCTATCTCGTAAGTGAAACGCAAAACAGAATTCTGCTCAAATGCCTCCTTCAGCTCCTGCAGATGTCTGACATCAGGTACCTGTGTAAAAATGTCATCAACATACCTGCAGTATATAGCCGGTTTCAAGTTCATGTCGACTAAGACCTTTTGCTCGATGGTACCCATGTAGAAGTTCGCAAACAGGACACCTAGGGGAGAACCCATGGCGACCCCATCTACTTGCTTATACATGTGCCCATCCGGGCTCAAGAAGGGTGCCTCTTTAGTACAAGCTTGGAGTAGTTTCCTTAGAATGCTTTCTGGTATGTCAAGAGGAGTACAGGCTGGATCACGATACACTCTGTCCGCTATCATCCCGATTGTTTCATCCATACGTACGTTGGTAAACAGTGATTCTACGTCCAACGAGGCTCTTATCCCTGTGTCCCGTGTTCCCCGCAGTAAGTCAACAAATTCCTTTGGAGACTTCAGGCTAAAGGCGCAAGGGACATAGGAGTCAGCAAGCCGTTGAGTCGCTTTGCCAGTCTGTACGTGGGTGTGGGTATCTGGCTGATGATTGGCCGAAGTGGGTTTCCAGGCTTATGTGTCTTGACATTTCCATACGCGTATCCAGGTTTATATTCCCCAATAATCTTTGGCAGGTGGAGTCCGGATTTCTTGGCGTTCACAGTTTCGATCAATTTGTTGAACTTTGCTTTCAATTCAGCTGTAGTGTCCTTCGTTACCCTTTGGAATTTAGTTTGGTCAGAGAGACTGAGGTTCATTTTCGCCAGATATTCGTCTTTTTTAAGAATGACGTATATTGGCGACTTGTCACCTCTTCTGACGACTATCTCCTTGTTCTCACGAAGGCTCTTAGCTGCCGCTTTGAGCTCGGGGGACAGTATGGTGCTTATGTAGTTGCCTCGATTCTTTTCTCCTTCTGCAATAAGTTCTGCTTGTAAGGTGTCTTTGGTGGTGACCTGAAGGTCACCACCAAACCGGCGAAGTTTTTTCCAAACTTAAGACAAGTTTTCCAAAGATTCAATATTTTTCTAATTTTTTTCTTATGAAATGATAAAGCTATTCATTTCATTATGTATCAACCAAATAGGCTGGCCGTTTTTCTGGTTTTATAGTAAATCGGCAGTCTTTAAATCAGAGGATACAACTGACGATTTACTATAAAACCAGAAAAACGGCCAGCCTACTCATGAGAAACTCTCCAGACACAAAACAGAACGCTTTAAAAGAGACTAACGTCGTCTATGCCTTTAAATGCCCTCTTGGGGACTGTAAGCTCCAAAAAACCCAGTATATAGGCAAGACAACAACATCTCTTTCTAGGCGTTTAACGATGCATAAGCAACAGGGCTCCATTAAGGAACATATAATCTCTTCCCACAACCAAACCATAGCCAGAGAAATCCTAGTAAACAACACAGAAATCATCGATAGATACAGCGATAGCAGGCGGCTTGACGTTTGCGAGGCACTACACATCAAGAAGTCAACACCAGCAATCAACAGCCAATTATTGCACAACTATATTCTACCCACCTCTAGACTCCGCTCCAATATAGAAGCATCAAGAAATATGGACCAATAGGCTTTCTACAGACACTTCTATTCAATACCCATTGTTTCGTGTTCTGTCTTGTGTTGATGAAATTAATACCCTATTGATACCACCTCTTGTTCTGTCTTGTGTTGATGAAATTAATACCCTATTAATGCCACCTCTTGTTCTGTCTTGTGTTAATGCCACATCACCCCTTCCACCTCACTCAAATGTAGATATAAAATCGGAGATGCGTAAGTTCTATTCAGTTGTGTATTTGTGAACTAAAGTCTTTGAAAATGTAATAAGTTTTACGAAACGCGCTCGTGTCGCGTCAGACTAGAAATAAAAATGAATTTTGGAGAATTGATTTTTGATTTACCTCCAGCAGTGAAAAGAAATGTACGAAAGATTGAGAAAATTCGTGTTAGAATTATTAATCTTACTTTTTCGGTCATATTTAATAATATATAATATATATATATATATATATATATATATATATATATATATATATATATATATATATACATATATATATATATATATATATATATATATATATATTCAAACCAGCCTGAATGGTCCCCAGGACTATATACAACTGAAAACTCACACCCCAGAAGTGACTCGAACCTATATTGCCAGGAGCAACGCAACTGGTATGTACAGGGACGCCTTAATCCGCTTGATGTCCGGTCGTGATGGTCAAGCGGATTAAGGCGTCCCTGTACATACCAGTTGCGTTGCTCCTGGCAGTATGGGTTCGAGTCACTTCTGGGGTGTGAGTTTTCAGTTATATATATATATATATATATATATATATATATATATATATATATATATATATATATATATATATATATATATATATATATATATATATGTCGTACCTAGTAGCCAGAACGCACTTCTCAGCCTACTATGCAAGGCCCGATTTGCCTAATAAGCCAAGTTTTCATGAATTAATTGTTTTTCGACTACTTAACCTACCTAACCTAACCTATCCTAACTTTTTCGGCTACCTAACCTAACCTAACCTATAAAGATAGGTTAGGTTAGGTTAGGTAGGGTTGGTTAGGTTCGGTCATATATCTACGTTAATTTAAACTCCAATAAAAAAAATTGACCTCATACATAATGAAATGGGTAGTTTTATCATTTCATAAGAAAAAAATTAGAGAAAATATATTAATTCATATAGTAATTAATTCATATAGTAATTAATTCATATAATAATTAATTCATATAGGTACATAATCCTATGTACCTACATAGGATTATGCCTGAACGGTAGAAGTGAGTGCCCCCAAAGATACAAAGCCAGTGTTCTCAATGCTTATATTCGTCGAGCGCTTACCCACTGCTCCGAATGGAGCAACGTGAGTAGAGAGTTTGAAAGAGTAACTCAGGTATTGGTGAACAACTGATATAGTGTTGGGGTTTCACCTCTCTATTATTCTCTACCCTTACTCTGGGGTGAGCAATAGTTATGCTCAAGGTAACTCACCGTAGCCCTGCGGGTCTTCCCTCGATCCTCACGGCGCCACTGCACGCCAGGAGAGTCTCCCAGTCAATCTTAACGGCCTCTAATTAAGAAAGAGTGAGAACACGACTCGTGCATATCGACTGTCGTGTGCCCTCCCCAACAATAGGGCTCTACGGTTATTCACAAGATCGCCAACTGGTGTTTAAGGTGACCAGTAACACCATCAGTGGACTGGTGTATTCAGTGGTAGCCTTGGCAAGGTCACACTCAAAGAATAGGAATCAGGCAGGTACTTATTGTTATCACTCTATATTTACCAGTATAATATAGCCACAAGATCAATGGAGGGAATGATAAAAACACTAATATAGTTTTGTATTTTACTTAAAATGTATGAAAGATGTCACAAAGCCAAACAACAACAAATAAATCAGCAAATCCTGACGCGGCCGGAAGTTCCCACGAATAGTCCGCGATCATTAGGTGGCAACACCTCCCCCTCCTCATCAAGTGTCAAGAACAGCTGATCGCGATGGACTCTCCGCGCGAAATTTGCTTGTTTGCTAGATTCACGCGCGCGGTTTCTTTAAATTCTCCAATATTACTAGAAACTCGCACACTCGATATTGGCACAAATAAACCGAATTACTTAGTTACACTGTACTCAGGATCAAACAGTCTTTTCTACAATCAATTCTACAATGATTCACTGTAATGGTCTTACACTGTTATTTATCCAACAATATATTATGAAATATTAACACGGGAGTTTTCAGTACTTTCTCTCGTGGGCGATAACGCAATAATTCACTGTACTCACAAATGATTATTCACTGAATGAACATAGACATATATATGGTATATAAATCAATCATCAATACATGGAAAATAAATAGTTTCTGGGCACATAGCCTAACCTCCGAATACTGGCATAATCTTATATATAATTTACCACTATATGTTCATATCAAAAAATCTATAGAAAGATATACACACCACAGTAAATTTATCACTGGTTCCTGGTGCCTGTACACACCAATAATCAACATGAATATTACAAGTACTCTTGATAGTACTGTCTAGCACCCTGGTGCTTTACCATGACATGGGTGAGACTTGCTCACGACATATAAAATCTTCAGGCTAGATAATATAGCCAAATAATATAGCTAACTAAAGGGGAATGGGGAGGGAACTAGAACCACCTACTTCACCCTATCCTCCGATGAGAGTCGAGATGTAGCTCCTGGTCCTCGTGTCGGGAACGCCCCCACACTACACGTCGTCGTGTCCTACCAGAGCCTCTCGTCGTCCCACCGTTTAGCGCGTCGTCTCCGTGCCTCCTCACTGCAGGTCCGTCCTCCTTCTTGACTTCTTGAAGGTTGGAGTCGGTCTCCTGGCCGTCGTCTTCTCCCAGCAACGGCTGTCGCCTACGTCTCAGCTACAGTCGTTCGGTTTCCCCAAATAGTCCTCTCTTCCTCAGCTACCCAGTGGCTCTGTCAGCCACTACGCTGTCACGAACTGGTGAATTGCCACAGACGTCAACATACGTCACTGCACGGCTTCACTGCTACTGGCACAGTACCTGACTGGAGCACTTGTTGCTCAAATAACCGTCAATTCCCTCTTCTGGTTCAACACATGAACTAGGGAAGACTTCTCAGAGTACTGGCGGAATTCCGGTGACGCATAAATCCACGGGAGCTGGAATAACTGTCCGACTGACAGGACCACTCGTCGCACGCCCAACCTCTATGACGTGTCGTGTCTGACTGCTGGCGCCAGCCCGGCGCGCTGGCCGGACCCCCTTCCTTCGTGACGTCACTTTTACTATGGGAGGTTTTCATTGGCTCCCGGTGCCACCTTGCTGTCGGTGACCAATCCGGTGCCACTGACGTCACACGGTTTTGGCGGGAGATCAGAGAGGTAAGCGCCATCTTGGCTCCCTAAAGGGCCTAAACCACAGGCCAAAATATCACTATTTCACAAATTTCTCGGCTCCCCGAGAACACTTCACTCTCTCCCATATATCAAATTGTAGCCTGCAACGTAGAGAACGCTTGGGAAAAGTAGACATGACTCTTACTGCAGGCGTGGGAGAATTATAAGGGGGGGGAACTCCGTCACATACCCCTCCCCTTAAAATAAGAGTCATGTCTCGTTAGTGTATGCGGGATAGGGCGTCCGCTACTACGTCGTCCTTCCCCATGATGTGCTTGACCTTGATCCTTGTCAGATTCTCAGTGCGGGTGAGACTGGTGCCGTCCGCCCTGAACCACTTACTTTCCTCCTCCGGGAGTTCTCGGTCCCTCGGTATACTCAGACCCGTCTTCCGCTGGGTTTCGCGGGACATCGTTCCGTCCTGCTTGTCGGCTCTTCCTTCCACAGTGAAGAAAGGTTTCAGGCGGTCTGCGTGACACACCTGTTTCTTTCGGGGTCCAACCGGCTTCCCAATCTCGTACGACACTGGACCCAACCGTCGCAGCACTCGATATGGTCTCTTGAACCGCGACTTGGTCACTCTACCTTTACCTGGCAGCACAACCATTACTTTGGATCCGGCCTGAAAATTCCTCTGCGCAGCTCCCCTGTCGTACCACTCCGACATCTTGCGTTGCGCCTTCTTCAGGAGTTTCCTAGCCAATTCCTTCGCTCGAGTGAGACGTTCTTTGAACTTCTGGACATATTTATTCACCGTTCCCACGGTTGCTCCTGGCGTCCATCGTTCCTTCATCATGAATAGCATGGCATATATAATATAGATAAATGGAAAGTAAGCCTTCTCAGGACCCACACGTCCTCCTTCGGCCTTACTAACCAACTCGGGGAACTCCTCCTGCTGTAACTCTCCGAGACGAGTGCGGTTTACCCCTGGAGAACTGGTGAGGGTCACCTGCAACTCACCATTCGGGCTACTCTCGCCCTCCACTCGTTCTCTGGGTCCTACGCCGAGGTGATCTGTTCCCAGGCTGTCAGTCGACTCCTCAGCCCCATCAGATCCACAACCTCCTGGTTCTTCGCGTTGTCTCGGTGTCACAGTACAAACTGGGATCGCCACCGGTGCGATTCCCTTCTCGTCCCCACAGGCGTTCAACTCTCCGCCTGTCTCATTGTACTGTTCTATGCACTCTTCGCCCTTCACGAGATGCGGGAGGACGTATCCTCCACATGCGTCATTCCCCAAGATGACCTGCGCCTCCATCTTGGGCATTGATGTACAGACTCCCACCACTAGGGTCTGGCAGCCATAGTCGGAATTTAAAGTCACCTGGTGTAGGGGCATCCTCACTGGGCCTCCCACAGTGGTCACACTTGCCACCCCCACACTGGTACTTTCGTAACCTTCGGGGAACAGGGTTTCACTTACCAGGGTAAAGTCAGCCCCGGTGTCTCTTAAGATCTTCACGGGGATGGGGTCTGCGTCCCCCATCCTTACGGTTCCTTGACACACGAATGGGTGAACTTTCTTCTCCCCACTCAGCACGGGTTCATCCCGCACTCTCTCGGCCCTCTGGTCCTCGAATATCACTAAAGCAACGTGTCCCCGCTGCTTAGGGCGTCTGCATTCCCGCGCGACGTGTCCGGGTATTCCGCAATTGTAGCAGCGGCCCCTTGGCGGAGACCATCCGCCACCGCTCGCCTTAGCACTGCCTCCAGAGACCGTCACACCCTGTGTCTTTCCCGCCTCACTTGTCGTTTCTTTCCCTGCAGTAACAGTTCCCGAGCTTTCAGCTTGGTTCTCCTCTATCGGTGCTACAGCACCTTTTGATCCTCGGGTGTTCCAACTTGAGAAATGGGACTTGGGAGAACTCGTTCCTGTCCTCCATCCATCCGTCCTTCTATAACTCCTATCGTTTCCGACGTATGCGGGTGGTCGGTTCTGTCCCTCTCGGCGTGGGCGTAGGGCTTCTTCTAACATGTCGGCCCGGTCGGCTGCGGCCCTCAGGTTCTTTATGTCCGCCTCCTTTATCCTCATCCTGATCTCAGGAGAGAGCACGGACATAAACTTTTCCATGACCATTAGTTCCTTGATTTCTTCGGCCGACCCCGCTTCTTCAGAGTCCATCCACTTAAGGAACTTTCTTTCCATGTCCCTCGCCGTCTCCGCATACGATTTTCCTGGTGACCGGGTACATTCTCTAAACCTCTTCCGGTAACACTCTGGCGTGAGTTTAAAGGATCGGAGCACAGCTCGTTTTACCACATCGTAGTTAGTGCATTCCTGGAAGTCGAGCATAGTGAAGGCTTCACGAGCTTCACCTGTGAGCCTCCCTTGGACCAACTCCGCCCTCGGCCACCTCTTCATAGCAGCAACTCTCTCAAAGTGATCGAAGAAACTTTCGGCTTCACTAGGCACAAAGACCGGCAGGTCTCGTTCCCTCACTCGTCGGTCTTCCTGTGGCGGGGCAGGGGCACCTAGTCCCAGTTCAGCTCGCTTCAGCTCCACCTCCTGGTTGGCTTCTATTTCCATTTGTCTCAGCCTAACTTCTTGCTCTCGTTCTTCCCTGCGTAGCTGTGCTTCTCGTTCTTGCTCTTCCCGGCGCAGCTGTGCTTCTCGTTCTTGCTCTTCCCGGCGCAGCTGTGCTTCTCGTTCCTCACGCTGCATCTGTGCTTCTCGCTCCTCACGCTTCATCTGTGCTTCTCGCTCCTCACGCTTCATCTGTGCTTCTCGCTCTTCACGCTTCATCTGCGCTTCTGCTTCTCGCTCTTCTTTGCGCTGCTGTGCTTCTGCTTCTCGCTCTTCTTTGCGCTGCTGTGCCTCTAGCTGCAGCTTCATTATTTCCAGCTTAATGCTGTGCCTGCTGCCGCTGGATCCCCTGCTGCTTCCACCAATACTCAAGTGTTCACCCTCACTGGCAGGTGTTTGGGGCCGTTCCTCCCCCAAAGCTTCGTCTCGAGCCTTGAGCTGAGCCATTATCTCTAGTCTTCTTTCACCAACTCGGGCAGACTTCAGCTTTATTCCAAAATGATCCGCTATAGCCTGTAACTGTGCTTTGGTGCACTCTTCCAGCACCTGTTCGTCTCTAGAGTCAATAAACCTCGCTACTTTATCATCCTCCATCTTGTGCTACGAGTGATAACCTGCACCTGATCTCTAACACCACTGCCAAGTACCACTGCAACCTTTACTTCGATCGGTATCCTGGCGAGGTCGCCAATGTTGGGGTTTCACCTCTATTATTCTCTACCCTTACTCTGGGGTGAGCAATAGTTATGCTCAAGGTAACTCACCGTAGCCCTGCGGGTCTTCCCTCGATCCTCACGGCGCCACTGCACGCCAGGAGAGTCTCCCAGTCAATCTTAACGGCCTCTAATTAAGAAAGAGTGAGAACACGACTCGTGCATATCGACTGTCGTGTGCCCTCCCCAACAATAGGGCTCTACGGTTATTCACAAGATCGCCAACTGGTGTTTAAGGTGACCAGTAACACCATCAGTGGACTGGTGTATTCAGTGGTAGCCTTGGCAAGGTCACACTCAAAGAATAGGAATCAGGCAGGTACTTATTGTTATCACTCTATATTTACCAGTATAATATAGCCACAAGATCAATGGAGGGAATGATAAAAACACTAATATAGTTTTGTATTTTACTTAAAATGTATGAAAGATGTCACAAAGCCAAACAACAACAAATAAATCAGCAAATCCTGACGCGGCCGGAAGTTCCCACGAATAGTCCGCGATCATTAGGTGGCAACACCTCCCCCTCCTCATCAAGTGTCAAGAACAGCTGATCGCGATGGACTCTCCGCGCGAAATTTGCTTGTTTGCTAGATTCACGCGCGCGGTTTCTTTAAATTCTCCAATATTACTAGAAACTCGCACACTCGATATTGGCACAAATAAACCGAATTACTTAGTTACACTGTACTCAGGATCAAACAGTCTTTTCTACAATCAATTCTACAATGATTCACTGTAATGGTCTTACACTGTTATTTATCCAACAATATATTATGAAATATTAACACGGGAGTTTTCAGTACTTTCTCTCGTGGGCGATAACGCAATAATTCACTGTACTCACAAATGATTATTCACTGAATGAACATAGACATATATATGGTATATAAATCAATCATCAATACATGGAAAATAAATAGTTTCTGGGCACATAGCCTAACCTCCGAATACTGGCATAATCTTATATATAATTTACCACTATATGTTCATATCAAAAAATCTATAGAAAGATATACACACCACAGTAAATTTATCACTGGTTCCTGGTGCCTGTACACACCAATAATCAACATGAATATTACAAGTACTCTTGATAGTACTGTCTAGCACCCTGGTGCTTTACCATGACATGGGTGAGACTTGCTCACGACATATAAAATCTTCAGGCTAGATAATATAGCCAAATAATATAGCTAACTAAAGGGGAATGGGGAGGGAACTAGAACCACCTACTTCACCCTATCCTCCGATGAGAGTCGAGATGTAGCTCCTGGTCCTCGTGTCGGGAACGCCCCCACACTACACGTCGTCGTGTCCTACCAGAGCCTCTCGTCGTCCCACCGTTTAGCGCGTCGTCTCCGTGCCTCCTCACTGCAGGTCCGTCCTCCTTCTTGACTTCTTGAAGGTTGGAGTCGGTCTCCTGGCCGTCGTCTTCTCCCAGCAACGGCTGTCGCCTACGTCTCAGCTACAGTCGTTCGGTTTCCCCAAATAGTCCTCTCTTCCTCAGCTACCCAGTGGCTCTGTCAGCCACTACGCTGTCACGAACTGGTGAATTGCCACAGACGTCAACATACGTCACTGCACGGCTTCACTGCTACTGGCACAGTACCTGACTGGAGCACTTGTTGCTCAAATAACCGTCAATTCCCTCTTCTGGTTCAACACATGAACTAGGGAAGACTTCTCAGAGTACTGGCGGAATTCCGGTGACGCATAAATCCACGGGAGCTGGAATAACTGTCCGACTGACAGGACCACTCGTCGCACGCCCAACCTCTATGACGTGTCGTGTCTGACTGCTGGCGCCAGCCCGGCGCGCTGGCCGGACCCCCTTCCTTCGTGACGTCACTTTTACTATGGGAGGTTTTCATTGGCTCCCGGTGCCACCTTGCTGTCGGTGACCAATCCGGTGCCACTGACGTCACACGGTTTTGGCGGGAGATCAGAGAGGTAAGCGCCATCTTGGCTCCCTAAAGGGCCTAAACCACAGGCCAAAATATCACTATTTCACAAATTTCTCGGCTCCCCGAGAACACTTCACTCTCTCCCATATATCAAATTGTAGCCTGCAACGTAGAGAACGCTTGGGAAAAGTAGACATGACTCTTACTGCAGGCGTGGGAGAATTATAAGGGGGGGGGAACTCCGTCACAATAGCAACGCGGAAATAAACGCTGCTATAAGAAGACACCTGGACCGATGGTATAATCCTGAACCTAGAACAGAAACCACAATACCTCCAATAAAATTATATTACAAATCAACTATGCACAATGACCATAAAAAAGAAGAAAGAATAATGAAAGAAATAATCCGTAAAGGAGTAAAAAGTATTAATCCTAACCAAAACATAAACCTGATCATCTATATCAATAAAAATGGAAATGTTCGTTTGTGCATAACCGTTAATCTCCAAAAGTTCTTCGCCGATTGCTTTGAAATTTTCACACAACGTTCCATTCGCATCCGAGCAGGTTTTTATATACATACTATATAGATGTCACGTCTGTGACGGTAAAAAAAAAACATTCCTTTTCTTGTAAGGGAATTTTCATGTGAGGGAAATCTTCGAACCTCTTTACCGATTGCGTTGAAATTTTAACACAACGTTGCATTTGAATAGGTGCGCCTTTTTATATATCTACTATATACATGCCTCACCTGTGACAGGATTTTTTTTACAGTGCCATCTGTTGGACGGAAGAGCAACACACGCTGTAATCTCCGAAAGTTCTTCACCGATTGTTTTGAAATTTTGACACAACGTTGCATTCAAATAGGAGCGTCTTTTTATATACCTACTATATAGATGCCGCCCCTCTGACAGGTAAAATCATGCGTTTTTGCCAAACAGCGCCATCTGTTGCACATAATAGCAACATGCACGCTATACTAAATATGTTACGAATTCCATTTCAATGTTTCCGATTGCATTGATAAATTTTATTTTCATAGATTTCGATTTATTTTATTTTTTATTGAATTATTTTGTGTGACATTGTGTTGGAATTGAGCTGTGTTGTTTACCTTACCGTTCATTTCATAAGCATAAGTATAGATGCCAAACTTGTGACAGATAAAACTATGCTTTTCTTGTAAAACAGCGCCATCTGTTGCATGTAAGAGCAACACACATGCTATACTATATATGTTACAATTCAATTTCAATGTATCTGATTGCATTGATGAATTGAATTTTCATAGGTTTTGATTTATTTTCATTTTGGTTTAATTATTTTGTGTGAATTGTGTTGGAATTGAGCTGTGTTGTTTACCATACCATTCATTTCGTGAGTATAGTTTATTTTTTATTTTTTCATATTTTCATTTTATTTTGTAACTGCTTTTCTTATATATCAGTGATGTGAACATCAGATCACTTGACATTCCCAATTTTCTGATGGGAACATCAGACCATTTGGAAAGGCATCGGACGAGGGAGTGGGGAATGGTGGGGAGGACGAGTTGTCGGAAGTGAGAGATAGTGGGGGAGGACGAGGGGACTAGGGAGGGGGGATAATTGTGGGGAAGGACGAGGGGACGGGGGAGTTTGGGATGGTGAGGACGAGGGGATGGGGGAATGGAGAATGGTGGGGAGGCCGAGGAGACAATTGAGTGGGGAATGGTGGGGAGGACTGGGGGACAGGGAAGGGTGCTGTGGCTCAGCAATGCACATGCGTTGTTGAGAGACAGCAACGTGTTGCCAGGTACTGCTAGTAGTCTATAAAAGAAAGAAGACTACTGACCTCCATATTAAAAACAGCCCGAAGCCGACGGAGAACGCTCTACAGCAGTCAAGCGTTGTATACATGTACACTTGCCCCCACGAAGGATGTAACCTTCAATCTATGTATATAGGTATGACGTCGACCAAACTGACAAGGCGTTTAACCTGTCATCTTCAATCCGGTGCCCCCAGGAATCACATGAGACAAGCCCATGACATCACCCTAACAAGAGAAATGTTGAATAAAACCACTTGAATAATAGACAAAACCCAAGATGTAAGAAGACTACAAATTCTTGAAGCAAATCCAAATAAAAATAGAACAACCCATCATGAATACCCAAATCACGTAACTATTTACTCTACCCACCATGAGAGTAAGAACAAGACCAGAACATAACGATGCCAACATAGAAGACACTGTTCAACTTAATAGCCTTATTACACCTGATTACTTTTTGCATGTGCTTCGTCCCCTTAAACCCCTTTGTCCCCTTGTTTTTTTCTTTATTCTACTGGTTTTTTCACCTGACCCATACTGGTATAAATTTAACGCGATTTGTATTTTCTTATATATATATATATATATATATATATATATATATATATATATATATATATATATATATATATATATATATATATATATATATATATATGTCGTACTTAGTAGCCAGAATGCACTTCTCAGCCTAATATTCAAGGCCCGATTTGCCTAATAAACCAAGTTTTCCTGAATTAATATATTTTCTCTAATTTTTTTCTTATGAAATGATAAAGCTACCCATTTCATTATGTATGAGGTCAATTATTTTTTATTGGAGTTAAAATTAACATAGATATATGACCGAACCTAACCAACCATACCTAACCTAACCTAACCTATCTTTATAGGTTAGGTTAGGTTAGGTAGCCGAAAAAGTTAGGTTAGGCTAGGTTAGGTAGGTTAGGTAGTCGAAAAACAATTATTTCATGAAAACTTGGCTTATTAGGCAAATTGGGCCTTGCATAGTAGGCTGAGAAGTGCGTTCTGGCTATTAGGTACGACATATATATATATATATATATATATATATATATATATATATATATATATATATATATATATATATATATATATATATATATATATATATATATATATATATATATATATATATATATATATATATATATATATATATATATATGTCGTACTTAGTAGCCAGAATGCACTTCTCAGCCTAATATTCAAGGCCCGATTTGCCTAATAAACCAAGTTTTCCTGAGTATATATATATATATATATATATATTAGGGTTTGGGGCCCATATATATATATATATATATATATATATATATATATATATATATATATATATATATATATATATATATATGGGCCCCAAACCCTGCAAGTGACTCGAAACACAGGTGTTAGCGCACATGAGCATAACTGGAATGCTGACAACTACACCACGCAGACCTTACAAGAGGGAATGAAACTTAATAGTTAATCCACAACATTTCGATCCCCCGAAGGCACCAGAGTGGTAAATGGTCAGATTACGTTTTTCATCAATCAACTGCATTACCATTAATTCATCAATCAATTGCAGGGAGCCGGTCGGCCGATCGGACAGCACGCTGGGCTTGTGATCCTGTGGTCCCGGGTTCGATCCCAGGCGCCGGCGAGAAACAATGAGCAGAGTTTCTTTCACCCTATGCCCCTGTTACCTAGCAGTAAAATAGGTACCTGGGTGTTAGTCAGCTGTCACGGGCTGCTTCCTGGGGGTGGAGGCCTGGTCGAGGACCGGGCCGCGGGGACACTAAAGCCCCGAAATCATCTCAAGATAACCTCAAGATTACCAGGGAGAACCCCACCTCCCAGCCCTTTATGCCCCACCTCCCGGCCCTTTATGCCCCGCCTTCTGGCCGTTTATGCCCCGACTCCTGGCCCTTTATGCCCACCTCCTGGCTCTTTATGCCCCACCTCCCGGCCCTTTATGCCCCGCCTCCCGGCCCTTTATGCCCCGCCTCCTGGCCGTTTATGCCCCGCCTCCTGGCCCATTATGCCCCACCTCCTGGCTCTTTATGCCCCACCTCCTGGCCCTTTATGCCCCGCCTCCTGGCCCATTATGCCCCGCCTCCTGGCCCTTTATGCCCCACCTCCTGGCCCTTTATGCCCCGCCTCCTGGCCCATTATGCCCCGCCTCCTGGCCCTTTATGCCCCGCCTCCAGGCCCTTTATGCCCTGCCTCCTGGCCCTTTATGCCCAGTCCTCCTGGACCATTATGCCCCGCCTCCTGGCCCATTATGCACCGCCTCCTGGCCGTTTATGCCCCGCCTCCTGGCCCATTATGCCCCACCTCCTGGCTCTTTATGCCCCGCCTCCTGGCCGTTTATGCCCTGCCTCCAGGCCCTTTATGCCTTGCCTCCTGGCCCTTTATGCCCCGCCTCCTGGCCCATTATGCCCCGCCTCCTGGCCGTTTATGCCCCGCCTCCTGGCCCATTATGCCCCCCCTCCTGGCTCTTTATGCCCCGCCTCCCGGCCCTTTATGCCCCACCTCCCGGCCCTTTATGCCCCGCCTCCTGGCTCTTTATGCCCCGCCTCCTGGCCGTTTATGCCCCGCCTCCTGGCCCATTATGCCCCGCCTCCTGGCCCTTTATGCCCCACCTCCTGGCCCTTTATGCCCCGCCTCCTGGCCCATTATGCCCCGCCTCCTGGCCGTTTATGCCCCGCCTCCTGGCCCATTATGCCCCACCTCCTGGCTCTTTATGCCCCGCCTCCTGGCCGTTTATGCCCCGCCTCCAGGCCCTTTATGCCCTGCCTCCTGGCCCTTTATGCCCCGCCTCCTGGCCCATTATGCCCCGCCTCCTGGCCGTTTATGCCCCGCCTCCTGGCCCATTATGCCCCACCTCCTGGCTCTTTATGCCCCGCCTCCCGGCCCTTTATGCCCCATCTCCCGGCCCTTTATGCCCCGCCTCCTGGCTCTTTATGCCCCGCCTCCTGGCCGTTTATGCCCCGCCTCCTGGCCCATTATGACCCGCCTCCTGGCCCTTTATGCCCCACCTCCTGGCTCTTTATGCCCCGCCTCCTGGCCCTTTATGCCCCGCCTCCTGGCCCATTATGCCCCGCCTCCTGGCCCTTTATGCCCCGCCTCCTGGCCTTTTATGCCCTGCCTCCTGGCCCTTTATGCCCTGCCTCCTGGCCCTTTATGCCCCGCCTCCTGGCCCTTTATGCCCTGCCTCCTGGCCCTTTATGCCCTGCCTCCTGGCCCATTATGCCCCGCCTCCTGGCCCTTTATGCCCTGCCTCCTGGCCCTTTATGCCCCGCCTCCTGGCCCATTATGCCCTGCCTCCTGGCCCATTATGCCCCGCCTCCTGGCCCTTTATGCCCCACCTCCTGGCCCTTTATGCCCCGCCTCCTGGCCCATTATGCCTCGCCTCCTGGCCCTTTATGCCCCACCTCCTGGCACTTTATGTTCCGCCTCCTGGCCTTTTATGCCCTGCCTCCTGGCCCTTTATGCCCTGCCTCCTGGCCCTTTATGCCCCGCCTCCTGGCCCATTATGCCCCGCCTCTTGGCCCATTATGCCCCGCCTCCTGGCCCTTTATGCCCTGCCTCCTGGCCCTTTATGCCCTGCCTCCTGGCCCATTATGCCCCGCCTCCTGGCCCTTTATGCCCTGCCTCCTGGCCCTTTATGCCCCGCCTCCTGGCCCATTATGCCCTGCCTCCTGGCCCATTATGCCCCGCCTCCTGGCCCTTTATGCCCTGCCTCCTGGCCCTTTATGCCCCGCCTCCTGGCCCATTATGCCCCGCCTCCTGGCCCTTTATTCCCTGCCTCCTGGCCCTTTATGCCCCGCCTCCTGGCCTTTTATGCCCTGCCTCCTGGCCCTTTATTCCCCGCCTCCTGGCCTTTCATGCCCTGCCTCCTGGCCATTTATGCCCTGCCTCCTGGCCCATTATGCCCCGCCTCCTGGCCCTTTATGCCCCGCCTCCTGGCCTTTTATGTCCAGCCTCCTGGCCCTTTATGCCCCGCCTCCTGGCCTTTTATGCCCTGCCTCCTGGCCCTTTATGCCCCACCTCCTGGCCCATTATGCCCTGCCTCCTGGCCCTTTATTCCCCGCCTCCTGGCATTTTATGCCCTGCCTCCTGGTCATTTATGCCCTGCCTCATGGCCCATTATGCCCCGACTCCTGGACCTTTATGCCCCGCCTCCTGGCCGTTTATGCCCCGCCTCCTGGCCCATTATGCCCCACCTCCTGGCTCTTTATGCCCCGCCTCCTGGCCGTTTATGCCCCGCCTCCTGGCCCATTATGCCCCGCCTCCTGGCCCTTTATGCCCCACCTCCTGGCCCTTTATGCCCCGCCTCCTGGCCCATTATGCCCCGCCTCCTGGCCCTTTATGCCCCACCTCCTGGCCCTTTATGCCCCCGCCTCCTGGCCAATTATGCCCCGCCTCCTGGCCCTTTATGCCCCGCCTCCTGGCCTTTTATGCCCTGCCTCCTGGCCCTTTATGCCCTGCCTCCTGGCCCTTTATGCCCCGCCTCCTGGCCCTTTATGCCCTGCCTCCTGGCCCTTTATGCTCTGCCTCCTGGCCCATTATGCCCCGCCTCCTGGGCCTTTATGCCCTGCCTCCTGGCCCTTTATGCCCCGCCTCCTGGCCCATTATGCCCTGCCTCCTGGCCCATTATGCCCTGCCTCCTGGCCCTTTATGCCCTGCCTCCTGGCCCTTTATGCCCCGCCTCCTGGCCCATTATGCCCCGCCTCCTGGCCCTTTATGCCCCACCTGCTGGCCCTTTATGCCCCGCCTCCTGGCCCATTATGCCCCGCCTCCTGGCCGTTTATGCCCCGCCTCCTGGCCCATTATGCCCCACCTCCTGGCTCTTTATGCCCCGCCTCCTGGCCGTTTATGCCCCGCCTCCAGGCCCTTTATGCCCTGCCTCCTGGCCCTTTATGCCCCGCCTCCTGGCCCATTATGCCCCGCCTCCTGGCCGTTTATGCCCCGCCTCCTGGCCCATTATGCCCCACCTCCTGGCTCTTTATGCCCCGCCTCCCGGCCCTTTATGCCCCATCTCCCGGCCCTTTATGCCCCGCCTCCTGGCTCTTTATGCCCCGCCTCCTGGCCGTTTATGCCCCGCCTCGTGGCCCATTATGACCCGCCTCCTGGCCCTTTATGCCCCACCTCCTGGCTCTTTATGCCCCGCCTCCTGGCCCTTTATGCCCCGCCTCCTGGCCCATTATGCCCCGCCTCCTGGCCCTTTATGCCCCGCCTCCTGGCATTTTATGCCCTGCCTCCTGGCCCTTTATGCCCTGCCTCCTGGCCCTTTATGCCCCGCCTCCTGGCCCTTTATGCCCTGCCTCCTGGCCCTTTATGCCCTGCCTCCTGGCCCATTATGCCCCGCCTCCTGGCCCTTTATGCCCTGCCTCCTGGCCCTTTATGCCCCGCCTCCTGGCCCATTATGCCCTGCCTCCTGGCCCATTATGCCCCGCCTCCTGGCCCTTTATGCCCCGCCTCCTGGCCTTTTATGTCCAGCCTCCTGGCCCTTTATGCCCCGCCTCCTGGCCTTTTATGCCCAGCCTCCTGGCCCATTATGACCAGCCTCTTGGCCCTTTATACCCCGACCTCATGGCCGTTTATGCCCCGCCTCCTGGCCCTTTATGCCCCACCTCCTGGCCCTTTATGCCCCACCTTCTGACCCTTTATGCCCCGCCTCCTGGCCCTTTATGCCCCACCTCCTGGCTCTTTATGCCCCGCCTCCTGGCCCTTTATGCCCCACCTCCTGGCTCTTTATGCCCCGCCTCCTGGCCCTTTATGCCCCACCTTCTGGCCCTTTATGCCCCACCTCCTGGCCCTTTATGCCCCGCCTCCCGGCCCTTTATGCCCCGCCTCCTGGCCTTTTATGCCCCACCTCCTGGCCCTTTATGCCCCGCCTCCTGGCCCTTTATGCCCCACCTCCTGGCCCTTTATGCCCCACCTCCTGGCCCTTTATGCCCCACCTCCTGGCCCTTTATGCCCCACCTCCTGACCCATTGAGCCAGGCATCCTGGTCCTTAATGCCCCGCCTCCTTGCCTTTTTATGCCCCACCTCCTAGCCCTTAATGCCCAGCCTTCTGGCCTTTCATGACTAGCCTCGTGGCCCTTTATGCCCAGTGTAATGACCCCAGGTAGCCTGAAAAATGAGTCTACCCTTGTGAGAGTTATTCAATAAACTAGTTCCAATTGAGCGGTCAAAGGTAATGTAGGTATGTGAGTATATATTAAATACTTGGCAAAGGTTAATGAAGAGTTTAAAAGCATGGATAGAGGATAGATATGTAAATAAGAGACTTGACATGAGATGTCGAGACTGTTGGCAAGGTATGAGGCTCGCTGCAGATGTCTTGACCTCACTCGAGCAACAGAAGTCGTGAGAGGAGGTTGTACTGTGTTCGTGCTCCTGGCTGTAAAGGAGGAACCTCAAGTTTCGTGCTCCGTCAAGAGGAGGGAACCAGTCCGGCGTTCGCGTATGAAGCCTGAAGACGACGTAGTGCTCGAGTCAAGACTAGGAAAAGCCTGGTGAGGCAGAGATATAGCGATTTTCTGGACGACGAGTGATAGCCAATGTCGAAGACCGGGACCTGAGCGCGCCAAGTGAGATGAATTTTGTTCTAAGCCTTTTCAACCAGTTGTTAGTGGTTGCCTGTGATTGGTCGTGTGCTCAGCGATCGTGGCAAGTGTTTATAGGTAGAATAGATATATATTAATAAGGCAGTAAATTCAAATAAGAGAGTAAAGATGAGGCAAAATGCTGGAGGAGGCATCGGCGCGTCAAACCTCACCAAGCGTCAGTGGGCGACTGAGGCGGCGGGGCTCCTCAGGGAGGTAGAGCATGGCCTCGCCCAAACTGGGGAGGCCCCCTCGCGACGTGTGAGAGTTTAAAGAGATGTCGAGTGAAGGAAACATTTTGTGTGAATACATTTAGTTATGTTTTAGCAGGGGAAACATTTTTATTGGCATGGCAATGGAAATTGCGGGTTTGTTTGGAGAAGTTGATGGAACTTCGAGGCCAGAGAAGAAGTTAATGGATGGAACTTTAAGGTTGTAGAAGTGAATGCTGAACTCTGTGGAAGAGCAGAGCTCCCATAGTGAAGGGTGGACCTCAATCTGTGAAGGGGAGCAGTGAAGTGAAGTATCACGTGCTTCTGTGGGATCAGTTGTGGAGCATCACTGGTGTTCGAGGAAAACTTCATTGTGTAGCAGTCTGGGAGGACTGCAGGAGACCTTTGTTGACAATTCTGGGAGAACCTACAGTTATACATGGTAGTAAGCCTCTAGGTGCAAAACAAACGTTTATGGTGATCATATCTAATGTATAAGGAGAGTGCTTGAATGTTTATTGGCGTGTAAGACGCAGTGGTAGGTGAGAGAGTGATCACTTTTGTGTTGGGAATTGTGGGAAAAACCTGCTGGCATTGATATTAGAGGAGACTACCAGGGACTTGTACTGAACTAAATTAAAAATTTAGTCTGCAAATTAATTCAACTAAAATCTCTAGCTAGGGTTGTAAATCCTAGCTCCTCTTTTCCTAATGACAGATTGTGGGCTGTAAGAGACAAGTGGGTTGAATGAATTAGTTGATAGAAGTTCCAGTCCACCTGTAGACAGGGATTCTCACAACAGCTTGTATTTTATACAAGGATAAGATTTAATAAATTCAGTTATATGACTGAACACTGGCTCTGTTTAAATCTGAGATTCAAACATGTACATAGTCTAGCCTAGCATCATAACTATTAACAGCCAATATATTCTTATACTATAAACAACAATTTAAATTGTAAAAGTATAATAAATGACTTCAAATGTAGTCTAAGTACTGTTAACTAAGTACTAGAAATTATATTCAATTAAATGAACTTATATGATAACTTAAAAAATAACTAAGCAAGCAATTGTTAACTTAATTTATATATTCAAGTATATATGCAATGTATTTATATTTAATTTATGATTAGGTACAGTCAGCTTGACTGAATCTCTTCCAACACCATGGACACTTATGAGGTCTTGTTTACTTATTGCGGCTGAATCATTTTTTGACACAATGGACACTCATCAGGTCTAGTGCTTGAATAAGTTTCACTGCTGCTCTACTATATTAATAAACATACTGAGATATGAGGCGTTGCCTCGCTTTATAACCGACAGACAGACTTATAGAATATTAAAGTTATACAAGTATACAATTGGCCAATTAATATGCTACTGTAATCACCTTCAATAGACTTATCTGAAGCCGGGTGCCTGTCTGACAAGTGTGCCAGACTGATTAACTCTCTTGTCGCAAGTATAGGCACGATATTTTATATAACAGCTTTGCTGTAGATTGTTGTTGTAGCGTTGCTACGTGGATTTTTCTTTAACTCCGTTGCAGAAGAATGAAAGTGGTGAAGGTGGAGACAAAAGTCACTGTGTGCTCCACTCTACACTTATAGATATAAATGTTCTAGGGATTTTCCTCGTAGATACATTGTCCAGGTACTCCCCCAGTTCTAGAGAGTATTCTCTGGTGATAAAAATAATTAGATAAGGTCTCCTAAGCCAAATAATGTTCGCTAAGGATCCGTCACACTTGTTCACTGTGTTGTAAACAAACGCGTAGTCCCGCGTAGTGCCGCAAGGTATAGTCGTGGGGGCTTCTTGCTCCCGAGATGCTCGTCCCTCTCCCTTGAGAGGTAGCTTTCAATGAATATTGATTGATTATTTTTACTGTCTAGACATATGATTGAGATAAGATGTGATTATAATATAACTAGATATAGGATTTAAAGATTATAAGTAGTACTTGATAGTACCACTGATTCTTATTAAGGATTCGATTTTTAATCTCTACCGGAAGCGATTAATGTTCCAATAGTTTTTTAATTAACAAATCCTTCTAGAAGCTTTTGGATCCTTGAGAGATCATGCACAAAGTCACGTAGGCATCTATCGGGCCCTATTGCGTACGGGATCATAGTGACATTGTCATCCAGGATCAAGCTGTATAATGAATCTATAATGATTCTAATATGATTTTGTTACGATTTGATATGATTTTGATATGATATAGTTATAATATAGATATGATATAGAAATTATACATTTCTTAGATGATAATTGAATATGGTGGGTAAAAATTTCCCACATGAATATTTACGCAGATGTTTCCAGTGTCTCAGCCACAGGCTGAGCTTTATATACTCTGGAGACTGATTGTGTAATATTGATGTTTCTGGTGTTACAGCCATAGGCTGAGTTTTATATATATATATTTTAGGACTGATTGTAAAATATTATTACAATGAGATTTAACCCCACTTGGTGAGGGAGTAGTAAGTGGTAAGTCTAGAGTTGAGCAGCTACTTGAGACGGTTGGTGAAGCCAGGATATGGTATTGGATTGCTACCAGGTTGTAGTAGCTTAGAGTGTTGTATGCTAATGTTCTATTGTTCTTATTTCATGCACTGTGTATGTTCTTTTCATTATTAAATGTGTATTGTCAACTGTTTTTGCTCTTGTCCTCGTGAGGCTTCCCAGAAAGCAGTAGAGAGAGAGAGAAAAAAAAAATTATCACAGCTGCAGACAGGGTGACAGAAAATACCAATTTACAAAAAAGGGACTGAGGAGATCATTCTGAACAAGGAGAGAGTGGAGAGTCACGGTGGCTCAAGTAGGGTGTGTGCACAGGACAACAAGGCCAGTGTTGGAGCCGCACCCCTTAGATATGTTGCACTGAATCCCCTCTCCAAGATCAAGAGGCATACAGGGTGAGAATCTTGATGAAACTTTAAGCACTCCAGAGTTCATTGTTGGTCGACCGGCGGTAGTGGGAGTGTGTCTGCCGAGGTCAGTTGTCTGTTCGGACAGATTGTGGTTAAGGGGACGTTGTCCACCTGTACGCAAGTAACAGTCTCGTGCAGCAACCAAAGCTCTCTTTTGAGGTTTAAGCTCCATTGTCCCCTACCCCCTCAGGTCAGGACTCATGCCACCTGGCCCTTTATGCCCCACCTCCTGGCCCTTTATTCCCATCCTCCTGGCCCTATATGCCCCAACTCTTGGCTCTTTATGCCCAGCCTCTTGCCCCTTTATGTCTCACCTCCAGGCCCTTTATTAAACTCATACAGGACTTTTATGTCCAGCCTTAGGAACTTTATGCCCCACCTCCTGGCCCTTTATGCCCAGCTTCCTGGCCCTTTATGTCTCACCTCCAGGGCCTTTATGTCTCACCTCCAGGCCCTTTATGTCTCACCTCCAGGCCCTTTATGTCTCACCTCCAGGCCCTATATGTCTCACCTCCAGGCCCTTTATTCCCCTCGTACAGGACTTTTATGTCCAGCCTTAGGAACCTTATGCTCCACCTCCTGGCCCTTTATGTCCCACCTCCTGGCCTCTTAATGCCCCGCTTACAGGACCTTCATGTCCTGCCTCCAAGACCCTTATGCCCAGCCTCCTGGTCCACCCTACTTTTTCACCACATGTATGGATAACACTCAACTTGTCCACCACCCATATAGATAACACTCAACTTGTTCACCACCCATATAGATAACACTCAACTTGTCCACCACCCATATAGATAACACTCAACTTGTCCACCACCCATATAGATAACACTCAACTTGTCCACCACCCATATAGATAACACCCAACTTGTCCACCACCCATATAGATAACACTCCACTTGTCCACCGCCCATACAGATAACACCCCACTTGTCCACCACCCATATAGATAACACCCCACTTGTCTACCACCCATATAGATAACACCCAACATGTCCACCACCCATATAGATAACACCCCACTTGTCCACCACCCATATAGATAACACCCAACATGTCCACCACCCATATAGATAACACCCCACTTGTCCACCACCCGTATAGATAACACCCCACTTGTCCACCACCCATATAGATAACACCCCACTTGTCCACCACCCATATAGATAACACCCCACTTGTCCACCACCCATATAGATAACACCCCACTTGTCCACCACCCATATAGATAACACCCCACTTGTCCACCACCCATATAGATAACACTCAACTTGTCCACCACCCATATAGATAACACCCCACTTGTCCACCACCCATATAGATAACACCCAACATGTCCACCACCCATATAGATAACACCCCACTTGTCCACCACCCATATAGATAACACCCCACTTGTCCACCACCCATATAGATAACACCCAACTTGTCCACCACCAATATAGATAACACCCCACTTGTCCACCACCCATATAGATAACACCCAACATGTCCACCACCCATATAGATAACACCCCACTTGTCCACCACCCATATAGATAACACCCCACTTGTCCACCACCCATATAGATAACACCCAACATGTCCACCACCCATATAGATAACACCCCACTTGTCCACCACCCATATAGATAACACCCAACATGTCCACCACCCATATAGATAACACCCCACTTGTCCACCACCCATATAGATAACACCCCACTTGTCCACCACCCATATAGATAACACTCAACTTGTCCACCACCCATATAGATAACACCCCACTTGTCCACCACCCATATCAGTGCTTCGATTCATCATATCAGTGCTTCGATTCATCGATTCATCAGTGCTTCGTTAGAGATGGACTGATAAAGGTGAGAAAAACCGCAGAGGGCAAAATGTTCACTATTACTAAAGAAGAAAACCTCAACGCTTTCCTCTCCCAATGTGGTCTGTCTCAGCTCATTATCACTCCCAGTGAATTAACTTAATTAACCCCCTGTCAACTAGTGGGGCTAGGTTTCCTAAGTCTCATTGTTTCATTTTCTGACTTAATTTTTAACTTACTCTTAACTAGTCATTTACTGAAATTTTTTAATTGAGTGCATAAATAGTTCTTCAGGTCTTATTAATTATACAGTCATAACTGAACTATTTATAGTTAATAATCATTAGCTTAAATTTGCCTATGCTTATTATTCAACTTTTCTTTGATTCCATTTATTACCTAGGTTGCCTAGCCTCGCCATGCTCCCTTACTCCATTGTACCCCTGGCTTTGCCTGCATCTCAAATTGCAAATTGTTACTTACAGTGTACCTGAGAGTACTTGTAAGCAATCTACCTCATTTTTCATTTTTGCTCAATTTGTTTTTGTATTGCTTAGTCTTGTTTATATTTTTGTTTTGTATTTCTTTATCTTGTGTTTTGTATAGTCCATGTTTATATGTTTTTTCGTTAATCTCATTTATTACCTAGGTTGCCTAGCCTAGCCATACTCCCTTACTCCATTGTACCCCTGTAAGCCCCTTTTGAGTTTGCTTTGTTCTGTATTGTGTACATCTTTTTCCCTATTTTATAGCTTATTTCTACCTTGTTATTTGCCTTTCTTCCCTTTTTTCCTGCAATCAGCTTTTTTTATGCAGACAAGTATAGACCCTGAACTTAACCTCTTATCCACTATCTATGACAATTATCACTTTAATGATCTAAATTGCAGATATTTTGCAGCACATGATGTAAACAATGTATTAACTCATAATCACAATATCTCTGTAATCAATTTGAACGTTAGATCCCTAGGTAAACACTTCGATGATGTTAGTGCCTTGATTGAAGCTATTGACAACAAATTCTCTTTTATTATACTTACTGAAACATGGTTGAAAGAGGATACTACTCAGCTCTTTAACATGCCTAACTACTCAGCAATTCACAACTGTCGTCAAATTCAGAGAGGTGGTGGCACTGCTCTTTACTACCACCAAGAACTAACATGCTTAAAAGAAATTAGAACCAGAGACTGCTATGGGGAGTATATCTTCGCCAGCTTCAGAGTCAAGGGTGCCGAGTCTGTCCTGACTGTGGGTGCAGTTTATAGAATTCCTAACACTGATGTGTCCGAATTCAACTCAAACCTTAGAAATCTAATACTTGATAACAGACTGAACAAAAACCACCTAATTATCGCAGGGGACTTTAATATTGACCTCTGCGAGCCTGAACACCCCACTGCTGTTAGCTTCCTCAACTGTATGAATTCCTGCTTCCTCATACCCTTAATCACTAGACCTACTAGAATCACTGATAGCACTGCCACGACGCTCGATCACATCTGGACAAACATAACCTCTCCGCTTACTTCAGGTATAATCACCGATAGCACTACAGATCATTACCCCACATTTCTCTTAACTAACATTAGCAAACCACCTCTTGAGTCAAGAGTGATACGTTTTAGACTACACAATGAAACTGCTATAGACAATTTTATAACTGCTGCTGATAATGTCAACTGGGAGTCCGAGTTAGGTAACATAGTGGACATCAACCTTGCAGTACAATCTTTTCTTCAAAAAACTCTTAGCCTTTATAATACCCACTGTCCTATGCTTACAAAACAAGTCACAACCAAAAGGCTTAACAATCCCTGGCTTACAAAGGGAATACTTAAATCTATTAATAAAAAACATGACCTCGAGAAGAAGTATAGGTTAGGAATTGTCTCCAAAGAATTCTCAAAGAATTACTCATTATTGCTGTCTAAGATAATTAGACGAGCCAAAACTAAATACTACGAAGATAAATTTACCCAAATAAAGAGCAACATTAAACAAACTTGGAGAACAATTTCTCAAATATTGGGATCAAAGAAGTCTTTAAATAACAAACCGACTCTCCTGTCTAATAACGATGGTCAGCTTTCAGCCTCTGATTCTGCTACTGAGTTCAATAGGTTCTTCTCTTCCATTGGTTCATCCCTTGCAAATGATATTCCATCTTCCAGTACAGACATTAATGACTATCTTTCAGGTAACTATCCACAGTCTCTGTACCTAAAGCCTATTAATTCCACTGACGTCAATGAGATAATCCTTTCCCTTAAAACCAAGTCTGGTGCCCTTGAGGAGATATCAACTTTAATTTACAAAAAAGCCTCCAGATCTTTAGCCCCTGCTATTGCTTTGCTCTTCAACAAGTCACTTGAACTCCAAACCTTCCCAGATATTCTAAAAAAAGCTAGAGTAACGCCTGTCCACAAATGTGGTAATCTCACAGATGTTAACAACTACAGACCTATATCTATCCTGCCAAACTTGTCAAAAAATTTTGAAAAACTAATCTATAAGCAGCTTTACTCATATCTAGCCAAACTCAATATACTTAGCCCTTGCCAATATGGCTTCAGACCCAAAAAAAGCACTAACGATGCACTTATTAGTATGCTTAACTCGATTCATACAGCTCTTGATAAAAATGAGTTCTCTGTTGGGTTGTTTGTGGACCTGCGTAAAGCTTTTGACACTGTCAACCACCAAAACCTTCTTCTTAAATTACATCATTATGGAGTCAGAGGACACTCCCTACAATACCTCAAATCCTACCTTACTGACAGGCTCCAATATGTTTCTGTGAATAACACAATTTCTCCCACCCTACCCATCAACATTGGTGTTCCCCAGGGCAGCATACTTGGCCCTCTCCTCTTTCTCATCTACATTAATGACCTTCCAAATGCCTCCCAACACCTCAAACCAATTCTATTTGCTGACGACACAACCTTCATTTACTCCAGTCCTGATCCCCTTGCTCTAAATGCCACAGTAAATACTGAGCTAAATAAAGTCCATCTGTGGCTAACTGCCAACAAACTCACCCTTAACATTGACAAAACCTTTTATATTCTGTTTGGCAATAAATCCTCTAATCAAATAAATCTCAAAATAAACAATACCCAAATTTGTAACAAATTAGATGGCAAATTCCTTGGCATTCTCATTGACCACAAGCTTAATTTCCAGGGACACATTCTAAACATATCAAAAAAAGTTTCAAAAACTGTGGGCATTCTTTCTAAGATCAGATATTATGTACCACGCCCTGCCCTGGTGACTCTCTATTACTCCCTTATCTATCCATATCTCAACTATGGTATTTGTGCTTGGGGCTCTACTACCCAAAATCACTTACGTCCTCTAATTACTCAACACAAAGCTGCTATTAGGACAATATCCAATTCTGGCCCCAGACATCACTCGGTACCCCTACTTAAATCTCTGAATATGTTAGACATTAAGTCACTGCACATTCTCTCATGTGTATTATACATATATAAAACGCTAAACTATAATGCCAATCCTGATCTCAAAAGCTTCATAGAAGGTTGTATCAGAACCCATGAGCATCACACCAGAAATAAATACAGTTTTGATATTCCTAGAGTACGACTTAATCAAACTAGAAATGCTCTACAAATCAAGGGGCCCAGAATGTGGAATGACCTTCCCAACCATGTTAAAGACTGTACCTCTCTCAACCAGTTTAAGTTAAAAGCGAAGCTATACCTAATAAATTCCCTGTAACCTACCTTACCCTTCTATTGTCAACCAATGTCTGTTTTTTTCTTTAAAGAGCGCTGTTTGTCGACATAATTGTATTTGTGCTGCTTTTTCATCTATGTTTTCATTTCTTGTTTTCATTCTACTCATTATGCTCAATTAGTATTAAGCTTGTCATTTAAGTTTATCATGCCCGAAACGCTTTGCGTAATAGTGGCTTTAGGCATTGTATGTACTAGCTATACCTATAAGTTAAACAATCCTTGTAAATATTTATTGTATGTATGTACCTTACCTAAATAAAATTGTATTGTATTGTATTGTATTGTATTGTATTGTATTGTATTGTATATAGATAACACCCAACATGTCCACCACCCATATAGATAACACCCCACTTGTCCACCTGGCTGAGAAGGTTTGCATCATGACTATAGAGGTTCCAGGCCTCTGGTCATCACTAGTAATTCATGACATTTATTAATCTTATTTATTTAAAGCAATTCTTATAATTGTTTAACACGATCTTTACCTTATTACGATCCGCAGCTGTGAAGTGTAACAACGACCCCGGGTTGTTGGAGGCCTTGGTGGCGCTGGGTGCTGGCTTCGACTGTGCCTCCAAGGTTAGTGTTGTGTCTGGTGGTCCTGCTCCACCCAGTTACTGTCCCTGACTGTCAGCCAGACGTGTGGTCCTGCTCCACCCAGTTACTGTCCCTGACTGTCAACCAGACGTGTGGTCCTGCTCCACCCAGTTACTGTCCCTGACTGTCAACCAGACGTGTGGTCCTGCTCCACCCAGTTACTGTCCCTGACTGTCAACCAGACGTGTGGTCCTGCTCCACCCAGTTACTGTCCCTGACTGTCTACCAGACGTGTGGTCCTGCTCCACCCAGTTACTGTCCCTGACTGTCAACCAGACGTGTGGTCCTGCTCCACCCAGTTACTGTCCCTGACTGTCAACCAGACGTGTGGTCCTGCTCCACCCAGTTACTGTCCCTGACTGTCAACCAGACGTGTGGTCCTGCTCCACCCAGTTACTGTCCCTGACTGTCAACCAGACGTGTGGTCCTGCTCCACCCAGTTACTGTCCCTGACTGTCAACCAGAAGTGTGGTCCTGCTCCACCCAGTTACTGTCCCTGACTGTCTACCAGACGTGTGGTCCTGCTCCACCCAGTTACTGTCCCTGACTGTCAACCAGAAGTGTGGTCCTGCTCCACCCAGTTACTGTCCCTGACTGTCTACCAGACGTGTGGTCCTGCTCCACCCAGTTACTGTCCCTGACTGTCAACCAGAAGTGGACTTAAAAAGGTCAAGAACCTCAGTTCCGTGACCTCTCTCACACATTAGGACGACGATGAGCCACAATAACGTGGCTGAAGGTATGATGACCAAGCCACACATCAGACGGTGGAGAGATGACGACGTTTCGGTCCGTCCAGGACCATTATCAAGTCGTGTGAGACCCAAACGTCGTCGTGTCTCCATCTTCTCATGTGCAGTTTGGTCAACACATAAGGAAGGGTTGACGATTGTTTTGACTTCAGTTGGTCATTCATAACAAACTTGCCTCATGTCAGTACCTGACATATGGTAATTTTTTACAAATATCTAAATCAAAGATGACTGCGGAGCCATTTTGGACATGTTTATCTCGAGCCAGAACTCCTAGAATCATGTAAAAAGACACTATTTCGGGTAAGTCTATCACGAGGATTTTGAATCTGACAATACTTTAAGGTTACGACATTATTTTGACCCAGAAATTCAAGATAGCAGCCAATCTGTAGACCAAAAAAGTATCTTGTGTACTTAAAGCAACAACCTCCTTAAGGATCACGAGAACATAAGAACAAAGGTAACTGCAGAAGGCCTACTGGGTTATACGAGGCAACTCCTATTTATAATGATCCAGTTCCTATTTATAACCACCCAAATATGATTAACATACGCTTGAAACAATCAAGGGATCCTACTTCTTTTATGTTACGCGATAATTGGTTCCATAAATCGACAACCCTATTACCCAACCAGTATTTACCCAAGTCTTTCCTAAATCTAAACCTATCCAATTTATACCCATTGTTTCGTGTTGTCTTGTGTTGATACTTTTAATACCCTATTAATGTCCCCTTTGTTATGTCCATACATCCTCTTGTACACTTGTATCATGTCACCCATAATTTTTTGCCTTTCTAGATAATGTAATTTAAGCTTTGTCAATCTTTCTTCATATGACAGGTTTCTAATTTGTGGGATCAAACTAGAAATCAAAAGCGGGATCTCTTGCAGTTTTAAACCGATAAATAGTAATTGATGAACTCATAACAAACTCCTTACACCTACAAAGAAGCTCTTTTTAATAGCTGATACTTAATCAGTTTTTAAACGAAATTACTTAAAACATGTAAGTATAAAATCATTTTATCCAGAAAATGGTACCTTTTTGGGCACTTTCAATAGACAAATTACAACACAATACAAACGAAAAACATTTAGAAATCACCAATTATTCTTTCGTATCATACCTCACATTGTTATGAGAACAATGTTATTGTTATTGTTATTGTGACTGCTGAATCGGTATACCTTGAGAGAGATGATCGCTCCGAATCACAGCATTCTGCCTCACTAGGTACTAATTATTACAACAAATCCACAAGGGCCGTGATGAGGGTTCGAACGTATGCCCAGGATGATCCCAGACGTCCCATAGTCGACTAGGCCCCGACATGGTAAAAAAAATTGCAACCGGGAGTGCAACTACCCTCACATGGATTTGTTCATTTGATGTGTCACGCTATTGTGATATTTGTGTGTACTGATGTAATGGCGAAGAGGTACAACATTTGGTTGACCGATCCCGGGTGCATTGGGGGAATTATGGAAACCCCAGTTTATGTCTCGGAGAGGTTGCGGAACATGTGTGAGGGCAGTAGCACTTCTGGTTGCAATTCTTCTTACCATGTCGTAACATAGTCGACTAAGGCGCATCTGGGATCATCCCGGGCGTAAATTCGAACCCTCATCACGGTCCTTGTGGATTTGTTAATTTGATGTATCAGGCTATTGTGATTTCCGTGTGTCTAATCATTAGATTCTGATGAATTTCTCCACCTCCTCCTCTGTTCATCTCCCTCCTGGTCACCCTCCATGCTGTCATTCCTGGCGCACTTCAGCTGGTGCAGGTAGAGGGTCATGTGTGGGGCAGGCAGGGCGACAGCAACCTCCTCTACCACTCCTGTCAAAGTGTTATTCCTAAAGTCGTCACGTTAATGATGATGATGCCTGAATCTCCTTCAGCGATCTCGCCAGTACATTTCGAGCACGTCTCGAGGTCATGCATGACCCAGAGGTCACAGAGAAGCACCTTCTGGTGCTGACCCCATGCCCAGCTTGTAGTAAGAGTCAACAAGCGCCATGTTGCGAGTCATCCAGTGACGGTGGCAGCAATGGTGGGTCGCTTGATGTGCTGTGGGAGGCGAGTGTGTGTGCTCGGACACACATCTGCCTCTGTCTTCCCCTGAAGCACGTGAGACGAGAGCTCTTCCTGAGAAGCATAGTACTGAGAAGACAGCTACCAAGACAATGTCCACCAGTAGGTGAGCTTTGTAGTGAAGCCACCGATGCCTTTTCGGGGAGTACGGGGACGTCTACAAAACGGTCGATTTGGATAATGGTCCCAACGGAGAGTGTGTCTATAAACCATGTAAGTTGATCTCATGGAATACCAAGTAACTGGAACAGGCTAAGACAAGACAGAAAATGAGAGGTTCAGAAATGCCAATCTCAGTCTTCCTTCATGTTTGAGGCTTTCGTGTCTCTCCACCTGCCAAGCCGTCATGCTCTGAACCGCGGTCGGCCAAGCGCCCTGAGTCACATCTGTCTCTGATATTGGACCCTCATGGGTGGCAACTTTTGCAAGCCACGCGACGACCCTCGAAGGTCAGAAAATACGAGACAGAACCAGCATCGTGAAGGATTATGCAGCTGATGACCTCTGTGATTGTGATCACAACAACTTGTGGTTGGTCTGTGTGCGAAGTTACCGGAAAATAAGGGAAGGTAACAAGTTCCAACAAATGTACATTGTAACTCTCCAGTCAGGATCTGGAGCACTCTACCACTTGGGTCAGCAGTGAGGATCTGGAGCACTCTACCACTTGGGTCAGCAGTGAGGATCTGGTGCACTCTACCACTTGGGTCAGCAGTGAGGATCTGGAGCACTCTACCACTTGGGTCAGCAGTGAGGATCTGGTGCACTCTACCACTTGGGTCAGCAGTGAGGATCTGGAGCACTCTACCACTTGGGTCAGCAGTGAGGATCTGGTGCACTCTACCACTTGGGTCAGCAGTGAGGATCTGGAGCACTCTACCACTTGGGTCAGCAGTGAGGATCTGGAGCACTCTACCACTTGGGTCAGCAGTGAGGATCTGGTGCACTCTACCACTTGGGTCAGCAGTGAGGATCTGGAGCACTCTACCACTTGGGTCAGCAGTGAGGATCTGGTGCACTCTACCACTTGGGTCAGCAGTGAGGATCTGGAGCACTCTACCACTTGGGTCAGCAGTGAGGATCTGGAGCACTCTACCACTTGGGTCAGCAGTGAGGATCTGGTGCACTCTACCACTTGGGTCAGCAGTCAGGATCTGGTGCACTCTACCACTTGGGTCAGCAGTGAGGATCTGGTGCACTCTACCACTTGGGTCAGCAGTGAGGATCTGGAGCA
This sequence comes from Procambarus clarkii, assembly GCF_040958095.1. NCBI lineage: Eukaryota > Metazoa > Arthropoda > Malacostraca > Decapoda > Cambaridae > Procambarus > Procambarus clarkii. The sequence continues at coordinate 5,489,745 of NC_091211.1, forward strand.
CTCTACCACTTGGGTCAGCAGTGAGGATCTGGTGCACTCTACCACTTGGGTCAGCAGTGAGGATCTGGTGCACTCTACCACTTGGGTCAGCAGTCAGGATCTGGTGCACTCTACCACTTGGGTCAGCAGTCAGGATCTGGTGCACTCTACCACTTGGGTCAGCAGTCAGGATCTGGTGCACTCTACCACTTGGGTCAGCAGTGAGGATCTGGAGCACTCTACCACTTGGGTCAGCAGTCAGGATCTGGTGCACTCTACCACTTGGGTCAGCAGTGAGGATCTGGTGCACTCTACCACTTGGGTCAGCAGTGAGGATCTGGTGCACTCTACCACTTGGGTCAGCAGTGAGGATCTGGTGCACTCTACCACTTGGGTCAGCAGTCAGGATCTGGTGCACTCTACCACTTGGGTCAGCAGTGAGGATCTGGTGCACTCTACCACTTGGGTCAGCAGTCAGGATCTGGTGCACTCTACCACTTGGGTCAGCAGTCAGGATCTGGTGCACTCTACCACTTGGGTCAGCAGTCAGGATCTGGTGCACTCTACCACTTGGGTCAGCAGTCAGAATCTGGTGCACTCTACCACTTGGGTCAGCAGTGAGGATCTGGTGCACTCTACCACTTGGGTCAGCAGTGAGGATCTGGTGCACTCTACCACTTGGGTCAGCAGTGAGGATCTGGTGCACAACACGGCTGATTGGTGCATAGATTATGTCAAGTCATCTGCCTCCTGTTCTCTCTGTCTCCCCCCCCCCCCTTCCCGTTGTCTTTCCTTCCTTTCCTCCCGTTCTCTTTCCTTCCCTCCCTCCCGTTCTCTTTCCCTTCCCCTCTCTCATTCTCTTTCCCTCCCATTATCTCTCCCTCCATCTCATTCTCCCTCCATCTCATTCTCCCTCCATCTCATTCTCCCTCCATCTCATTCTCCCTCCATTCCATTCTTTCATCTCTCTCTCTCTCTCTCTCTCTCTCTCTCTCTCTCTCTCTCTCTCTCTCTCTCTCTCTCTCTCTCTCTCTCTCTCTCTCTCTCTCTCTCTCTCTCTCGCTCTCTCTCTCGCTCTCTCTCTCTCTCTCGCTCTCTCTCTCTCTCTCTCTCTCTCTCTCTCTCTCTCTCTCTCTCTCTCTCTCTCTCTCTGTCTCTCTCTCTCTCTCTCTCTCTCTCTCTCTCTCTCTCTCTCTCTCTCTCTCTCTCTCTCTCTCTCTCTCTCGCTCTCTCTCTCTCTCTCTCTCTCTCTCTCTCTCTCTCTCTCTCTCTCTCTCTATCTCTCTCTCTCATTAAATCCCCTCTCATTCCATTGTAAAGGTAAGCAATGGGGGTCAAACCTGCCTATGGCAGGCCTCACAACCCATGTGTCATCCTGACAAGTTATACGAGGCTAACCCCAAGCGTCTGGCCTCCAACCTTGGCCAAAGAGAATGACTTTTTCTTCTATAATTTTTTCAAAATGTAAACGAATAACATTTGTGAATATAGGTTCAAGCAATTTTGGTACAACAGACGTTAAGGTATTTGGATAAAAGTTCAGTGTTTTGTCTCCTTGTGTGAAAATCAACACCACATTTTCATCTCAACACTCCAATACTCTACTCGTTTCTTATGATTTATTAAATATGCAAGACACTGTTTGAAAACCCTGGTAAATACTTACCTCACCCTAGGGACTCAATTGGATAGAATATTTATATGTCTTGAATGACTTTCACCCCTCGGGGGCCTCGTAGCCTGGTGGATAGCGCGCAGGATTCGTAATTCTGTGGCGCGGGTTCGATTCCCGCACGAGGCAGAAACAAATGGGCAAAGTTTCTTTCACCCTGAATGCCCCTGTTACCTAGCAGTAAATAGGGAACTGGGAGTTAGTCAGCTGTCACGGGCTGCTTCCTGGGGGTGGAGGCCTGGTCGAGGACCGGGCCGCGGGGACACTAAAGCCCCAAAATCATCTCAAGATAACCTCAAGATAACCACCCTAGTAACCACTTAACTAATGATGCGGACAATCCAGACAATTGATCCGGACAATTTCTTCTAAAAGTCAGATGTAACACAAACAAGGAGCAACGTATTCAAGCTCAACAAGCCACAATGTTGGACTGAGAAGGGGAGATGCTTTAACACCCACAGGGTTATAAACCCATGGAACCGCTTACCTGCCGAAGCCGTAAATGCTAAAACTGTTTAATTTTACAATCCAACTGGGAAACATTATCAGGGCAAATGGGGGGGGGAACCTTTGACAAACCGCTGGCTTCCTGCACTCATCGAGGCTACTACTGTTAGTAACCCTCAAGTAACAAATCAGGAAAACCAGGCAAATTCTAGTAAACTAATCACTTGTTTAATGACTTTCACCCTAATAACCACTTAACTAGTCAACTTGTCCTCTTCCCCACCTACATGAGGCTATTCAGTTGCAGGCGTAATATCAAGCGGCTCTCGGGTAGAGAAACAAAAACCGTGTTCCAATACCTTACAGTTGAGGTGAGACACAACAGGTCGTGTGCCGTAACTTCACTGTAGTAGCGTGGCAGCTTCCATACCATACGCTAATTATACTCTAATTTACATACTAGCAATACATATATATTGATTAAAAGACAGAACCAAAGTGAAATACAGTATTCATATCTGGATGTAAAATAGGCAATAGTCAATAAATTGCATATAGATAATAATTAGATGGATGACTGATTGATTGAAAATTTTTGAGTGATCAGTTACAGGGCGATTTGCGTAGGATCATTGATACACATTTGTCTCACAAATTCATTGTTAATATCCACTATCTTATGCTATTATAATCCATGTACGGGCCTATTAGCCCATATGATGCAGCTCTTATTAATATCTACCTAATTCCATCCATATATTTATCATTGTACCTCTCTTCACCTCTCTCTCCTGCCTATATATGTCCAAACTTACTGACTTTTAAATCATTCTTTCTGAAGATGTATTATTAAAATACGAAAGTACTTAAGGAAATTTCTGTTTCAATTCTTCCTCCGTGGTCTGACACTGTCATATATTTCATCACGTTTTAATTTTCGTGATTTACACACACACACACACACACACACACACACACACACACACACACACACACACACACACACACACACACACACACACACACACACACACACACGTGTGTGTGAGTGTGTGTGTGTGTGGCTCTCTGTGTCTGGAGGACCAGACACATGGCGAGTAGACTCGTTTACTCGTCCCCCTCGTGGTCGTCGCCGTCAACCCCTTCGGGTTGTGAAGATTACCTTTGATGGTAGGACCCTTCCGCCCTCTGTCATTCTTGCTGGTGCCAGGTGCTCTGTCCAGGAGTATATTCCTTTTCCTCGGCTCTGTAATAAGTGCTGGAGGTTTGGGCATGGTGCCCTCCGCTGCTCTGGTCCTGTCTCTCTCTGTCCTTTGTGTGGGGGCGAGGGTCACTCTAAGTCGGAGTGCACTTCTCCCCAGGCTCACTGCCTCAATTGCGGTGATGCCCATCCTACCTTCTCCCGTGCGTGTATACATTACAAGCTTGAGGCAGCCGTCCTCAACTTGAAGCACCGGGAGCGTTTGTCTTTTCCTGAGGCGAGGCGCCAAGTTCGCTGTCTCCCACCTTATGCTAACGTCTCTTAGGCTCGCGTGTTGCGCTTTTCCTCTCCTCGTCCTTCCCACTTTCCTCAGACTCAAAACTGTTTCCAGGCCTTGGACCCTGACACGCCCATCGCTCCCTCTGTTCCTTTGAGTTCTGTCCCGAAGGGTCCCCCCTCCTGGTCCTCTGTCTAGGGTTCCCCTTCTTTCTGCCCGGTCTGTCATGTCTCCTGTGTCTTCTTCCTCGTCTCCCTCCGATCCTCCTTCCCATCCTTCTCCTCCGTCTATTGGCTCAACTTTCAATTAATGCCGATTAACTTTCGATTAATGCCGTGTCGTCTTGGGCCAACGATCATGGCTTCAGGTTCTCTGCGTCTAAGACTTGTGCTATGACTTTTACTCGGAAGCGTGTCGTTCTTCCTCCTTCTTTGTCACTTTATGGTCACCCCCTTGTGTACAAGGATTCCTCTAAGCTTTTAGGGTTGATTTTTGACACTCGTTTGTCTTGGTCGCCCCATATCTCTTACCTCGGAGTTGATTGCTCTGCTTACTCATCTGCTTCTCTTTCTACTCTTCGCCGTCTTGATGCTTTGCACCATACTGGGTTGCGCCTCAGTTCTGGTACCTTTCGTTCGACTCCCGTCCTCAGCTTGTATGTTGAAACTGGCTTCTTATCTCTCCAGGACCGCCGTGATCGCTACTGTCTTCGCTATCTTGTGTGGTCCTTGCAACATCCTTCCTCTCGCCTCTGTCGTGCTTTAACTTTTGTCCCTTCTGTGGTTCCTGTTCCTCTTCACCACTTCCCTCTTTTTGTCTGGTTGTCTCACTTACAGGATTCTCTTTCTGTTCGTATTTCTATTATTTCTCCTCGTGTAGTTCCTTCTTTACCCCCTCCCCGTGGAGAGTCCCCCTTCCGCGGTTTTGTACATCCTTGACCCGTATCACTAAAGCTTTTACCCCTCCTACGGTTCTAAAACGCCTTTTCCTTGAGTACTTTTCTTCTCACTCCCGCTCCGTTTCTGTCTTCACCGATGGGTCTAAGTCTGCGGACGGTGTTGGCTACTCTATTGTTTTTCCTGATCGCACTTATATGTGTCGCTTACTTCCGGAGAATAGCATCTTTACAGCGGAACTTTATGCTATTCTCTATGCTCTTCGTCTCCTGCTTTCTCGTTGTCAGTCTTCCTTTGTAGTTGTTGTTGACTCTCGTAGTGCCCTCATGGCTCTCGTGTCCTTTAATCCGGTTCATCCAGTAGTTGTCGAGATCCAGCATTGGCTGTTTCTTATTCAAAGTATATTTAAGTCAGTTGAGTTT